>NC_089796.1:61538862-61568862 GCF_040412425.1 Macrobrachium rosenbergii
TCCAGAAGTGACATAATGTGTTTGTTTGCAAAAGATGCTGGAATATTTTGGAGCAAAGGTTTTCTTATAAGTTTCCTGTTGATAATTGTTTGTAGTACGTGTAAAAATACCGTTGTTTGCTAAATTTGACGATATTAAGTGGAAATGCCACAGAGCCCATAGCCATCTGTCTAAATTACTCTGCCTTTGGTGCACAAACCCTCAGTAAAATGTCCCGTAATCAAATGCGAAGGTTGCGAATTCAGATAATTAAGTAGAACAATGGTAATTGTATATAATTTTATTTTAGATTTAGATTTACATCACATGCATTACGGACATTATTTAAATTTCATGTGACAAAATATAAGAGGAAAAAGAGTATATTAACCAGTTTAAAAGAATTCATAGTTTAAATAAAAATTGTCATAAAATGTTACCAAGACTATGGTTATAATGTCGGCACAGGCCTCTGTGCGAAAAGTCTGCCGAGTATTACGTCAAAGCCTCTCCATGGAATCCCTGTGCTTTTGTTTCTCTGCATTAAACGCATATCTCCTTGGCGTCACCTGCATTCCAACTGCGGCTGGGGCGTAATAGTAAAGGACCCATTTGACACGAGAGAGAGAGAGAGAGAGAGAGAGAGAGAGAGAGAGAGAGAGAGAGAGAGAGAGATTTTTATGTGAAACCAAAGGAGAGCCTTTGTGTTTAGACTTCCATTGGCTTCCATTATTTTAATTTTTATTACATCTTTCAGAAACTGACATGAATTTGATTGGATAATCTGCTCTTATTTGGTTGAGATTAGCATAATTTTTTTCCAAGCATTAATTTTTATGTTGAGTGCTTTTTGGTAATGGAACTTTCGGCGATTGCTTTTGATGTATTAATTGTATAAAATAAACGAGAAAAGGTAAACGAATAGGAACGAACACACATACACGTAACAACAAGCACTATCAATTCCGACTGTCTGGATAGTTAGAGGAAAGTATGAGATGAATTTGCCCTAGCAAGAAAAATTTAATTAAATCCCTTGCCCTTCCCACGTCATTGTTTTCCAATCAGGAGGTAAAAGTCGCTTTGCAGAGATGACAGAAATTTTTATTTTTACACTGAACGAAATTGTTTAGACTCTGCAGTCATCTGAATCATCCTTCTTAAGAGGCTGTTTCACAGTAGTAAGTGTACGAAAAAACTCCGTTCACTTGCTCGCGTGGTAACACCTCCGGTTTTTGTGCCGCACCAGTCCCTTGGTGGCTGGTATACAGTAACCAAACCTGGTCTTGCCCATACACTAATTATTGGTTAGAATGAAAAGTTTGAGGTAAGCCATCGTTTCTGTGTAATTTTGTTCCATTTATATTGAATTGATAATATGCTTGAGATTAATTGTTCCTCAGTAGACATGCATTTTACTGCAGGGCTTATAAAAAAGGTAAGGGTTCATCAAATTCATGTCTTACGGCAGCGTTGATAGTTTAAAGCGTAATTTATAATCTGTAGTTTTCTTAAGGTTTGCACATTTTTAATAAATTACGCATTCGTAGCAAATGAATTTTTGGTAAATTCTTTCTCGTTCGATCGAAATTCTAACAACCAGTGTAATGTTGAAAGTTGTCGGTAAGTGCAGTTGTACTCAAGCGCCTGATTAAATAGTCCCTGTATTAAGTGCTTTGTTTTCAGAAGTTCGAAAGCTTTATCTCGTATATGTCAGATGGTAATTACGGGGTTCCGGTGGCTTTGATATAAATGTTTTAAATACATTTCCTTTGTCTTACTCTTAATGTTTCAGCTGTGATTAATTATACGAATCTTTATGCGATGTTAAAGAAATGTAAGGTTAGTATGGCAGTAAATTAGACAACGCAGTCCACTCAAATGTTGCCTTAAGAATCTAGAATGGCTTAGGGAGAGAGAAATATGGCTGAATCGTAGCCATTACATTGCTCTGTTTTGGTAGCTTTAAATCATGAATAAGATCTTCGCAGGAGCACATCTCACCCCCCCCCCACCACCACCACTTTTTTTCCCCTTGAATGTCATGACCAGTGCAAAGAAATTTGGATCTCGCAAGTTTAGTAAGGTACACACGAACATTTGAAAGTTTTATCACGAAGAATTCGTGAATTGCTTCAGCGTGCGAATAGCTGTTATATTGTGTGACTCAAGTTGATTTAAATTTCATCAGGGGAGTAATAAAAAAGGTTATGATGGATTTTATGTCTTTTCGTTAAACTGTGAGGGAGTATAGCTATACTTCACTTTTAGGTATTGTTTCCTTCCTCAGTCCCTTTTTCTTATTTTACTACCATTTTTTTTTGCACGGGTTTCTACTGGACATGCACATTCTCCATATTCTTATTATTGAATTTCACATTTCTCTCTCGTACCGTCGCTTGAGCCAATCCCCTTCCCAGTTTGAAGGATCAAACATGGGTTGACAGAGCCAGAGGAGTTGCTATCGGCTCAGCATTAGCAGGTCGTCTTGTTCGATGCTATCACCTTCGAGTCTTACAGCCGTGTACAGCTTCAGACCCATAATGACTCGCCGATAACGCCTCTCTCTCTCTCTCTCTCTCTCTCTCTCTCTCTCTCTCTCTCTCTCTCTCTCTCTCTCTCTTTTCGTACGCAATGAAGAATGTGAGGGAGGATTGAGGAGCCTGATAATGAATGGCCGTAAGTCGCCACTTTTTTAGTCGGATTATTTTTGTTATTAGTATTTTCTTTGTAGACGGCTCATTAAATTGAGACTTGTTAATTGTGAAGTCTGTTTAGTGAAGTAATTTTTTTTACATAGTAATTTAATCTGTACTCCCTTGTGCGCTTAGCTAGTATGGTAATTAGAATTTGTTATAACCGTAGGTACACTAATATTATTGCTGATAATAGTCTCATGCAAGTTTTGATAATGAAATCTGTTCATGATGAGAACTTTTCATTCAGTGTGCGAAGTTATATTGTTTTACGAAGGACAGCATTGGGTCAGGCAACAAAAAAGACATCGCATATTTAGTATTTTTATTATATTATGATAAAAATCTGATGAACTGTCGTCATTTTTCTCTTGCCCATGTCCTCATAGATTATTTGTGTGTGTTGCGGAGAAACCAATTTTATCTCTTTCTTGCTTTCTCTTTGTGGCCTCTGAGGAATGAGTGCGGCCCTCAGTTTATACCGAACTTATACCACTGTTTTCCTGAGCAGTATATCAAGTACTTGGTTGTTGGTCATCTGTTGTATATCGCAGTTGTGGTGTGTAAAATAGGAAAGGAGTAAATTATTCTGTCAGAATGTTTTATCATTACTGAAAACGGGAGGACCTCGATGAGGTAATCCCCCTCATGAAGTGAAGCCATTCGGGAGAAATTCCTAAGATAATCTATCTCATACATATACAATTCATCGAATTTCTCCTTTATCTGCCCACTATACGGTCGTATTTCTCCGGAGTAAAACTTCCCCTTCTATGTAAATCAGGGTTAACCAAGATATTGATATTCATGGTCGCCCGGCCTCCGTCTCCGCGATACAAGGGTTCGTTATCTTATAATTAAGGACTATCAGATGAGGAATCCTCCACCGCCTGCTTTTCTTCCATGCCTACCTAATGGGCACCACCTCCACTTGCCCCTTTCTCTAACAAAACATTTAAAGTTTCGTCGCCGCCTTTGAAGACGTCGCGACCATAGGATGCCGCCTGGATTAATTAATGCAATTAGCTCCTGGTGATGTTGGTGCAAACTCTGTTGGTTTCCGCGTCTGTCAACGGCTGTAAGCTGATAGCGCTAATTGCATTTCGAAATTGTCATATTCTCTCCGGCAGCCATTATATTCACTATTTATTGCCTTGGTTTGTTTAAGTGATTTTCCGTGCTTTTTAGGTGACGGTACTGAGGTATTATTTCTGTTGAAACTATTATTATTATTATTATTATTATTATTATTATTATTATTATTATTATTATTATTATTATTGATCGGTGAATGCTGTAGTTAAGTATTTTGAATGCCAAGATCTTGGATTTTGCCACTTCATCTATGCACGTTAATACCGCTACCACCCTACCTTGAATAAGAATATGCAACAGGAATGGTAGGCTGACGAATCATTTTTGTGCATACGATGAAGGAGGGTTCACAAAAAAGGCTAAATATTTACTTCTCTATATTTCAGCTTGCGATTTCTTGCAGTTGGAATTATTAAGTGTTTTTCAACGATTAAAGAAGCTCTTACGTTCTTTCCATAAAAGCATAATACCGGTTATTGAACGGCACATGTAAATGTTTAGGATGTTTAAATATACGTTCAAAAGTAAGGAAGGGTAGATAGACCATTTTGTAAGGTAAGTTAATGCGAGAGAGAGAGAGAAAATGTGGGTGTATTATGTTTTCGAATCTCTCCCATCGCTCCCCCCCCCCTCCCCTGTTCCCTTGCTGGATATTTAGGGTCTCCAGCATAATCTCCCGTGCATGATAATGCTTATAATAAATGCTACGCGATGATAATAGGACGCATAACGATGTGGCGATAATGGCGAAAGCAGCATCGGTCCGCCAATAGTAATGGGGATCCGTTTAATACCGTAATGAGAGAGAGAGAGAGAGAGAGAGAGAATGTTATTTTGAAAAGTAAAACAGACAGTAGCCATTGTTGTTCTAAGAAGCAGAGAAAAAATTAAAAAGCAAATGATAGATCGTCAACAAATGTTCCGTGGGGGGAGAGAGAGAGAGAGAGAGAGAGAGAGAGAGAGAGAGAGAGAGAGAGAGAGAGAGAGAGAGAGAGAATGTTATTTGAAAAGTAAAACAGACAGTAGTCAACATTGTTGTTCTAAGAAGCAGAGAAAAAATTAAAAAGCAATGATAAAGATCGTCAACAAATGTTCCGGTGGGGAGAGAGAGAGAGAGAGAGAGACAGAGAGAGAGAGAGAGAGAGAGAGAGAGAGAGAGAGAGAGAGAATGGTATTTGAAAAGTAAAACAGACAATAGTAAACATTGTTGTTCTAAGAAGTAGAGAAAAAATTAAAATGCAACGATACAGTCAACATATGTTCCAGTGGAGAGAGAGAGAGAGAGAGAGAGAGAGAGAGAGAGAGAGAGAGAGAGAGAGAGAGAGAGCTCCGTATTTAATGATAAGATGATAAAATTTAATGCATCCGTGAGAGGGCTATCTCAACGGCTTTAAGGCTTTGAAGCTCCAGAGAAAATGCTGTCCATTTCTCTTGTAGATTTTTTTCCCTTGGCAAGTTAGTGCATCGGATTGTAAGAAGTTCTGCACGGCATCAGTCCATGAACAGGTGTTTTTATATATAGGCAAATATATATATATATATATATATATATATATATATATATATATATATATATATATATATATATATGTGTGTATATATATGTGTGTGTGTGTGTATATGTGTATATATTATATATATATATTACGTGTATGTATGTATATATATGGATTTGTGAATGTATTCATATCTACTGTATGTATGCGCGCATTTATTGTGCTGGTACGTTCGTCATTATACCTTTATTCATTAATTGACATAAGGAACAGATGTGGCTCCTATATATCCTCTCCCTTATTATCTTTCATTTGCTCCCCTTAACTTCTGATCATTTCCTCACCGATTTCCCCTAGCTTTGCTTCCTTCCCTGATGTTAGGGGTGTGTGTATATGTATGAGAGAGAGAGAGAGAGAGAGAGAGAGAGAGAGAGAGAGAGAGAGAGAGAGAGAGAGAGAGAGAGAGAGAGAGAAAATTATCTGGAATGATTTTCGTATGTTTAATGTATTGCTGTTGTATTGTCCACTTCCTCCATTTTATATGAAAAACAAACTATGTGTTCACAACTCGTGGTTTTGACCATTTTTGATTACTCACAAATCCTCATTGTAATATGATAGTAGCATATTTAATGTTTTACCACTACCGTCAGCGATGAAATTATCGCTGGAAGAACTGCTTTTCGCGAAAAGTGTCGTATTGCCAAGTTGCTGTTAGGCACTTCATAACGGTAGTGTTATTTTTTTTATAAATAACGATTTAAAACAGAACTTGGGTGCAGATGCCGTGGTTACGGCGAGTCAGTGACCTTGGCAATCATAACGCCAAATAATTGCAGTCATATAAACATTGACATGTTTACGTCTCAGGTGTCATTCTGATTTGTTTCCAGACAAGCTTAATGGTTTTATTAAACACTGGAAGCCGGAAGATAAATATTTGCCTTATATTTCATTAGTAGTTACTGCGCGGAATAGCGAAAGGTTTATGTATAATGACAATAAAGTCTTATATTGATTATGTTGTTTGATGCTAAGGCAAAATTATGTAATTATTTATATTGACGGTAGCTCCTACACACGGTCGTTTCAAATGTTTATATATATATATATATATATATATATATATATATATATATATATATATATATATATATATATATATATATATATATATATATATATAAATATTATGTAACTTATGTTCAATAAAAAGAAGCAAATCTGAAGCTTCTTAAAGAGCCAGATGATACCGATGTCTGAAGAATGAACCCAGCCGTCCATCGTACCAGCGATAAGTTGATAGATATCTAGAAGACGAATTTTGCAGTATGGGTAAAGTGAAGGATGGGGTGATTATAGAGCATATAGGACCTGGGGATGGAAGGATAGTGTTGCCGCGATAGAGGTAGAGGGTTGCCACAGGGGCGTCTGTCTAGTCGCGGAGGCAACCACGCGTAAACTAGACCTGCCCAAACACCCTCTATCCCTCCCCATTTTGCCTGGAAGACCGCCCGCCTTCCCTCCCACTCATTTTTCTTCGTTCTTGGCGATGGTGGTTAATGTTGCTCTCAGATTTTTTCGGGTGCTCCCAATCTCTCAAGTGGCTCAAATCTTGCTGTCCCTTCCTTGCGTCTAAGTAATCAGTTCATTATTGCTTTGCGCTGAATATGGCTGGGTCTGTTCAGTGCGCAGAATCGCAGTTTTTCACGCACGTTAGCAGCATATTTACACGCTTTTAAGTGCTCGTAGTACGCAGTCTGTTTTTTCAGTCCTTATTATATATATATATATATATATATATATATATATATATATATATATATATATATATATATATATATATATATATATATATATATATACATATATATATACATATATATATATACATATATATATATATATATATATATATATATATATATATATATATATATATATATATATATATATATATATATATATACATATTGATGTTGCGAACTACATAATTTTACTCACCTTTTATGCTGCTTACGGGGTCGATGACCGTAGTCTTGGCGATGCAACTTTACGTAAACAAGTCAGTCAGCCGGCCAATAAATAGTTTCCTCCTGCACTGCTAATCAATCTTTTTAGTGTTTATGATCATCATGAGTTTTGAGATTTTGGAGTTAAGATTTTGATTTTGATTTTTTTTTTTTTGAAAGAAAACTGAGGATACGTGTCAGGATGATGATCTCTCTCTCTCTCTCTCTCTCTCTCTGTTACTGATGTGGAGATACTGATGTGGAATACTTTCTTGTTAACTTGACAGTGGTGATTGTTATTTTTGGAAATCTGTCTGCATTAACTCTCTAATGGCCTTGTATTTAATGTATGTTGTTTATACAGTGGCAGTAGTTAATTCTAAATAATAACATTTTCTCACAATTTCATGTAATGAAGTTGGAGACAGTTTTTAAACCAAAAGTCAATACTACTGTTATTTCACCGTCCGGGATTAGCGTAGGTCTGTGTTACGTCATTGGACAACTGCTCTGGTCAATTAGTTAGTTTGCTGAAATAATTTGGGTTGACAAGTAACTGACAGGCCGAAAGGGGATTATTGGGAACCTAGTTGGCTTCTTAAGTCGGTTAGGCGAGGGGTTGTTGTTGAGGGTTGTTTGTGAGGATGCGCAGCTCCGCTTTGAGGCTCTGAGACTACATTGCGAAATCAGATTGATGAGAGAGAGAGAGAGAGAGAGAGAGAGAGAGAGAGAGAGAGAGAGAGACAGAGAGAGAGAGAGAATGGAGGAATCAGGGGTACATTGGGAGAGAAATATTAAATGAGATGAAAAATATACCAAATTATCATATTGTATAATGGGTCACGCTAAATTTTTTCGCCATCTTTTCCTTCTCGGATAAAATCATCCAACATCCATCATAATTTGGCTTGTTTATGTTAATGCGTTGGTTTCTGGAGCGAGAGATAAAATTTACGTGGTATTAATTAGATCGGGCAACACGCTTCTACAAAGACGGCATCTCTTTCATCGACGTATAATAAGAACGATAGGGAATGTGAACACCGCCCTGTTTTTTTTTTTCGTAAAAGAGATAAAGTGACAACACGGCTCCAACTTTTATTCTTCCTCGATTAGTGGCATCGGAATCATCTTGAAGAATTGTAGAGCCCCATTAAATCATTGGGATGCGTTAAGAACACACGAACATCCACACTTTTATTAACATGGGTATCCTGCTTGTTATTCGCATATATGATATCTGCAGTTGAGCAGGTATTTTGCTTGAGCTGACGTGCTCTCTCAGGATCTTTCATTATTTTAAAATTTTTAAAAAATGTCGTCAATGGCCGCAAGGAATTACTTGTGCGCCGTAAGGCTTTAAAACTTTGCTGTAATTGTGAAAATGCAATTTTCTTAGTATTATTTTGCCGTACATGGTACTTTCGTCATTTTAGTTTATTGATAGTTTTTATTTGTGGTTCAGACCATTCAATTTCCACAAGTTTCTTTGACAGACACATGCATCCAAGTGTTCGGCCTCTGTTTTGTTATTTAGGTTTAGTGTTGCTCTTAATACCATCACGTAAGCAAGGCAGCAAAAGTTACAGATAAAAAGAAAAGGGGGAGAAAACTTAAGTGTTGTTCTTAATGCCATCATGTAAGCAAGGTAGCAAAAGTTACAGATAAAAAGAAAGGGGGGAAACTAAGTGTTGTTCTTAATGCAACGGTTATTACCTTCTCATCAGTTATTAAATAATGCATTCTGCAGCGTATGTGACATGTATAACAGCACATGCATCTGTCTACCTCCTCCGTGTCACCATCTCTTCTTCACGTGAGAGGCAGAGGAGACCGAGGCCAACGTACCTCACTCGAATCATAGGCAGGATCCGCAGAGCCTCATTTGAATTTACTTAAGCACAAGTTAAGGCAAAGGTAACTTACTGAGAAGTTGGGCGGAAAAACTTTCAGGTTAACCGGCCACAAAGTTTGTCAGTTGGGTTGAAATAGGGAACGCGGAGTACCAAAGGAGAGGAAGTTATTAGGACCCAAGAAGGAAACGTTATCTCTCTCTCTCTCTCTCTCTCTCTCTCTCTCTGACCTGTTCATTTGTCTATCTCTGTTTCATATTTAAAGGATGATTGAAGTAGAGTAATTAAATATTAAAAAAAGTTTCCTTAAAGAACGGTTTTCTTATGGCAGTCTCAATATGAGCACGCACAGCAAGTGAGCTGAGAATGGCGTCTATGTTGTTTTTCTATAATTAAAAAGTCAAAATCATTATTATACAGTCGAGGAAGTATTTTGCGTCTTAATTACCCAGTCACGCATAGATATTAATCTGCTATACATCCTGCCGTCTCTTATTTTTTCTTGCGATTTGTATCGCATTAAGCTGGGAATGCTTCTACGCTGGGGTTTGTTTGGGAAAACGACAGCGGCTTATTTGATCATGACAAGTGTCAGGCAGTAATAGGGCTTAATAGGTCTTTTCATCACGACAAATTACCCTCATTGACACCCCGTTACCTGTCAGGCCGAAGAACGCAAGTTGATTGCAGATGGATTACCTGTCGTTAGTTGCATGCAAGATTTGACATACCCGGACTTTTCCCCCAGTTTTGGAATTCCATTCCCTGGTACGTCTGGTCATGTCTTGTATTTGTTTAGAATTAGCAGCCTGCTACAGGGGAGAGAGAGAGAGAGAGAGAGAGAGAGAGAGAGAGAGAGAGAGAGAGAGAGAGAGAGAGAGATCCCTGAATACGCCAGTGTAAGTAAACTCGCTTGTCTGCATGGGCTTGGGTAATCGCAGTTGTTAAGGGAGTTAATGATGAGGGAGACAGATTTCCTTAACCGAATCCGGTTACGTCTTATTGTTATCTGTTGGATATAAGAATATTGTTTTAGAGGAGACCACTCTTTGCGCTGTAAGGGGTACCATATGAAAATATTTATTTTTCCCACTGAACTTTTATTGCCTCTGGAAGGTCCTTAGATCAATATTGCTGTTGATAAGTCATAACCTTTGTAATGAGACTCTTTATGTAACTTCGTCGCCTTTTTGACCAATGATTTCACCAAATTAACTAGTTTTCTTTTCGAGCATTTTCCCATTTTTCTTCACTTCCTCTCTCCTCATAATCAAGCGTTAGCCGCCTCCTCCATTTTGCTCCCTCATCATCTGCCATCACCATGTCATTACTAGGGTTACTTCAGAGAATCATTTTTTCTCTATCACACCTTTGTCATCACCTTTGGTAACAGTAATTTCTCTCTCATTCTCTCCCTTCGCACCCCAGACCCATTTCATTGACAACAAAAGTAAAATTAAAAAGAAAAATATTATAATGTGTGAACACTGTCAATGTTTCTCCTCTTAATTCAGTGTTTCACGAATGGTCATTTTCTTTTATAAATACGATGATTCTCTTGAAGGAGCTAGATTTGAAGGGGGTTAGATATTGCTAGCTGAATAACGCGCAATATCCGGTGACTCTCTCTCTCTCTCTCTCTCTCTCTCTCTCTCTCTCTCTCTCTCAGATCCTTTTTAATTTTTCTCAGAGTATTTTTCACTTCGGCTCACAGTAATACGCCGTCTAGATATTTTCATGTTTCATTTTACTTTTTTGGCCACTGTACATTCGAAACATTGTGAACTATATTGAGTGTTAATGGATGAGTTTTGAATTAAATTATATTTTCTGCTTGTTTCAGGTACGTAAACGTGACGTTTGCATTCTGCATTGAGGAGGTAAGATGATTTAGTAATATGATGATCTACATCAGTGACAAACTTGTGGTCGCACTCGCACTCGCACACACACAAATGAAGATTTGGGGCGAGGATCGGCGACGCTTAGAACTGATCAGACTTTTTTTATGGCTGGACATTTGGTCTACAGTTTGAACGTTTCATGTTAACTTCGTTTTGGTCTGAATGTTAGTTGTTTGAACTATGATTTTTGCTTTTTGGTGTAACATCTGTAGTTGTAGGTCATGATTTTTCACTCATTATCACATTTGGGGGCAAGGTTTTCTGAATGCATTTTTCACAAGTTACTGTTCTTTTGAAGCCTGTTACATGTCTGTTTTTATTCAATTTGAATAATAATTTTATACGGAAAATACTTGCCGATTAGACGTTTCAGCTTCTTGGCGGGAGAAGAATAAAAGGCGCTTCTACAGTAGAATGTGTATTATTACTTTAGCAGAATTGTACTCTCGCGGTAGTTTAGTTCAAGGAATTTAAGTCTCCTGTGTGTGTGTGTGTGTGTATGTGTGTGCGTGTATGTGTGTGCGTGTGCACGCGCCATGCCTTTAGGTCCCAAACCATTTCTCAGCCGATCAAGTCAGTCAGTCGGCCCGTAATGAATATTCTCGTTGACGGAGGCTTGGGTTGGGTGATGTCTTCCAGTGGTGATGGGTCTCGATAAAGGGGGTCGGTGATTGTGATGACAGGTCATCTGCTGGACTGAAGTGCGGCTGTTCTCTCCTCTTTTTTTTTTTTGGCGATTTCTATCTCTCTCTTTTTTCTTTTTCATTTACATTATGCGTCTATCCGTTCCACTCTTGTAATTCGATCTTGATAAGAAATTGCTGGTTTTTTCGATGCATCTGGCTTAAAGCGTCTTGTTTGTCTTTGAACAGAGCTTCGTGTGTTCTTGGCGTCTTTCATGTTTAAGATTATATATGTTTATAAGTATATACATATATACACATGTATATTATATATAGATGTTAAGCCAAAGGCATCATTTAATATCCAGTTCACTATGCCTTGGGAATCACTTACATGTGTGTAAGTGAAAATAGTTCATATGTGTGTGTTTGCGGTTGTATGCACTTTGTTGTTATTCCTGAAGAGCAAATACTTCAGGCACATACGAGTGTAATTAGAAGAAGTGTAGTTAGGATTTCTGTGAATTATTTTGTTTGTTTAGAATGTGCACAAGCAGTATGAATGAATAGTTGTGTGTGGAGAGTTCCTGTTAACAGGATACATGAATCATACTGTCGAGTAGTTTACATCTTTCTTTTAGAAGTATTCCTGTGTCCTTGCTCTCATGCAAGATGCCTGGTTAAGGGAATAAGACGTCTGTGAGCAATATGTTTCCGCTTCTCTCTCTCTCTCTCTCTCTCTCTCTCTCTCTCTCTCTCTCTCTCTCTCTCTCTCTCTCCCAAAAACTTTGTCTTGTTTGAAAAAAATTACTTTAGGACATACGGTATATTATTCTTTTTTTTATCATTCACCGATGTACGTTTAGTGTCACTTTTCGCGGTTTTTATGATTCATTAATTCCATATATTAATCCGTCTAATTCAAAGTTTGAATGATTTTATAGTGTTATATGAAACCCACACAAAGAAATAACTGGGACACTGAAGACCGGTGATGTCAATGTTTCAAAGTTTCAATAGCGCCACTATCCTGATGAAAAACCCAGATAGTGCCATCGGTGTTCGAAACCTTGCTATGGAGTTTTTGTGTCAGGTTAGTACAGTCTTTGCTCAAGTAACTTCCTGATGGTTAGGAGGGAAAAAGAAGAATGGTAGAGAGGGTGCTTGCGTTTTTAAGTAGAGGTTACGTGTCGACTTTCATCCGCAATCAAGCGAGAAAGTGGTCGGCAAGTGGTCACGACAGGGCTGTGATGGTATAGGGTGTAAGTGGCATCCTGGTCTATCATAGTCAGTGGCTCAAGTGCGCTGACGGAGGGACGGAACCAAAGCTATTAATCATGTACGAATTGAAGATAGCGAGTTAGGAGGGTCCTCCCCCCCCTCCCTGCCTGGATGGGATTTTGTTGGTGTGCCGCTATCTTCCTCCGTATATCCTCCCCTCCCCCATCCCCTGTCTTCCTTCCCCCTCCAGCGGGAGAAGGAGAAGGTATTTATCAGGTGGTTATGGCGGTTTAAGAGGAATGTGGACGAAGGGCTAGCCACCCCCCCCCACCCCACCTTGGTTAGACATTGAGATGTACGATTGGAAGGTACTGCTTTGGTATGATAGTTGAGGGTAGAAATTCTCTCTCTCTCTCTCTCTCTCTCTCTCTCTCTCTCTCTCTCTCTCTCTCACACACACACACACATTCAACGGGTATTTTTTAATGTAGAACAGTAATTTTGTACTTCTGTAAAATCAGATTTGAGAATACAGAACTTTTGTATGCATTACTAGAATTTTCAGTCATTCCCCTTACACGTACAAGTGTAATATTTACACTCCTGTTTGGAAGAGACTTTTCTCGTCCTGTTGTAGTTTTTCTCTCGTTCTTCAGCCATGTCTTTCGTTTTCCTGACCAGTCGCCGACCTCTTCTCATCCTCCCCACCCCTTCCCCTCCGACCCCACTCCTGCTATCCACCGTCCCCTCCACCGTAAAATCTTCATCCTCATTCTTGTCTCGTAAATTCACCTGTGCACTTTTCATGCAGTGAAATGAGATTTGTCTTTTGGTGCTCCCTTCCATCTGTTTGTGTCGTTGCCATCGTCTTATTCCCCCCAGTACATCCTCCTCACCGTCTTCGTCTTCCTCCTCTTCCTCCTCCTGCTCCTCCTCCTTTTCTCTTGAGCCAATGGTTGTCGTCCTCTGTTGGTTGGATTTATCAGCTGTCGATAGTCTTGTGACGGCCTGTGTTTTCATGCATTTGTACCCCGTCCTTGGTTCTCCATTGTTCGCTCTCTCTCTCTCTCTCTCTCTCTCTCTCTCTCTCTCTCTCTCTCTCTCCACGTGGGAGATTATTTTTCCTTTGCTCGGCTTCGGTCTGCTTCAGTACTTCTCATACCATTTTTTTAAAACTATTTTTATGTACTAGAGGTATACATTTTATTTCAAATAAAAAGCGCAGTGGGTTTTTTGGGAGGTTATCTTTATTATGGATATGACCTGATATTTTTGCAAGTGGTATTCGTAGTCTCACTGTATGTTATTTGTACAGGTATTGGGTTGAATTTGCATTACATTTCTTATCATGCACATACATTCACGCCCTTACATAAATTCTTTTTACTTATTACAAAGTGTATAGTCGGTGTAAGTAAATGTCTCGTAGATAAACAGTTTTAGCTTCAATCGGAGCATTTTCTTGCGAGGCAGTGGGTTTAGAATATCCAAAGATCATTATTCTTAAAACTGTAGGTGTCTGCTTTATTGAAGTCTTTTGTCATTTTTTCTTCAGTTTGCTTTTCAGTCTAACTTTTTTTTTTTTATTCATTGAAATTGTAGTTTCATGGTCTCATTTTGGGAAATAAGTTTTGTGTGATTGCGAAATGTTTTGCGTATGCTCTTTCTTTCGTTTTTTTTAGTTGTAGTAACAAGAAAAATCTGAAGAAGAATTACAAGGGGTATCTGTAGAAGACGGTTATTGGCTGATTTGAAACAACTCTTGAATCGTGTTTCTGCCGAGAAGGTGAGTTCGGGATACCGGTAAGAATTTTGCTTTACAGGTGATTATGGGTGTTTCAATTTTTCCAGTACGAAAACTGTGACGGCAATTATTAGTGGACTTAAACTGTGGACATCACATCACGACTCTGAAAACTGTTAAAAGGCAGAAATATTTTAATTAGGGATGTAGAGGTGATGATGCCAAGCGTAGAATATTGTGGAGAGGCTAAAGTCTTTTATAGGAGAGTTTTTGTTGTGGGATGGTAATGGTATGTAGCATGGAGGTGACAAATGTAAACACGAGATGCTAGGAAGGGCCAACAAACGCATACACCGGATTGCCGTTGTCATTCATCCATCACCGCCTGGCGAAGTTTGAAAAAAAAAGGGAGGGGGCGGGGTAGCGGTTGGGTAGGGTACCTTGATGGTCAAGGTGGTTGGTTTTCGGGTGGCTGTCTGGAAGAGGATGTCATTGTCAGCGAGTCTGGTGTTCGATTGCGGGACTCTTTGTCTGCCATTGATCGTTTGCTGATGGGAAAGGGAAAAGTTTGCCCCGGGGAGGTCGTTCTTTTTCTCTGTAGCCGTCGACGACTATATGAAGACCACTGTTGGAGTCCGAGATCGCCTGTCTCCAGCTCCTTCAATGATGAAGTGTTGCTGTGTTTAAAATTTAAAGCGAGGAGAAATCTTGGGGCTCTGAATGAACAGCCTCTCAGAGATACGAATGTCCTACTTTGAGAGCTTGTTGTGTTCTCTGAATCTCTTTAGAGCTTGCTTCGGATTCTGTTCCTATGTGTCTTTTAAATAAAATGCTTCAGTTTTAACAGAAATGGGACGCGGAAGCCGTAGTGTTTTCTAGTTTTTGTCGCTGCCACTGTTCTTGTAACTGTTACTGCCTATTTTCGTGTCAAAGTCCAGCTTGAAATGTTGATATTTGGCATCATCTGTTTTGTCTGAGATGAGAAGAAATGTTATTGAATGGGAGTTAGGCTGTAGTCTCACGAGATTCATGAGCATTCTTTGCCTGATCAGTGTTTTTGAGAGACTCCACGAGATGGAATTTCGGAGTAAAAAGAGAGCGAGATTGCAAGTGGGAGAGGAAGGTGGGAGGTTGGGGGGGGGGCACGGAATAAGGTTTTCTAAGGGGTAGGGTTTGGTTGGGATGACGGTAGCCCAGTGACACCACAGCCGGCTCCTTCAGTTGACACCATCATTTGTCACACTTCCTAAATAAGAAGTTGGATTGTCCTCGAACTCAGCCACTCCATTGCTCACCGATTGCTGCATTCATCTTCTGCTAACCCATTGTATTTTATATATTTTCTTTTATTTCAAGGGAAGTAGAAAAAATCTCTTATTTGTTTTATTGTTATACAAAATTTTTTTTGTGTTGGAATCATTCTTCTGTTTGATGAACATATCAGTAAATAGATGGTATCATTAACGAGTTTGGTAGGAAGAGCTTCTGAATATTTAAAAGTAAACTTTACATATTAGGTATTCATTTACCTCAAAACACTGAATGACTTAAAATGTTAGCCTTATGATGTGGCCCGTCATTATTTTGATGTTGTACTCTTTTTATTTTTGTCTCAGTTATATTCAAACTAATATTTTTTATGTTTACCCTCGTTTATTTTTAGTATTTCTTCTTTTTTACATTTATGCTAATTCATTTTTAACTACTAGTGATATGAAAAAGTATGTTTTAAGATATGCGAACGTTTAAATGCTCTCTCTCTCTCTCTCTCTCTCTCTCTCTCTCTCTCTCTCTCTCTCTCTCTCTCTCTCTCTCTCAAAAATATCGTTGTAGTGAACGCATTTTAATTCGTGCTTAATTCGTTCTCGTTGAGATTCAGTTTGGTAAAGTTAATACGATGTTGGGGTCTTGTTAAAAATTTTCCAGTTAACACTCCTTTAGCCTCGACCTCCGAAGACCCTTTATGCCTTGCCAAAGACTATGCTAACTTTCTCCACTCCTTGATGTCCCTCATCCGTCATCTGAAGAAGGGGAGAGAGAGAGAGAGAGAGATGGGGTTGGGAGAATAAGCGTGGCAACAGATGACTTCATTCAACTGCATTTCTCAAGATTATACAGTTTTACGTAATTCATATTGTTACATACATACATACACACACATTGTATTTATATATATATATATATATATATATATATATATATATATATATATATATATATATATATATATATATAGAGAGAGAGAGAGAGAGAGAGAGAGAGAGAGAGAGAGAGAGAGAGAGAGAGAGAGAGAGAGAGTTGACTTGGTAAGTGTTATCTTCTTCCCAATGCCTAAATTGTACATATATCTTTTGAGGGAGACATTTGGAAAGAACAGATAATGCCAGACCCCCCAGCTGTCTTCTTCCCATAAACTGCTAACTGCTGCTGTTACAGAGCCCTTAAGCAGGTCCTGCTTCTACTTAATTGGTAGGCAACCTTGGCCCCCCCTATTTAAGACTGCCGTCTGTATTCATGGTGGAAATGATTTAATCGCCTCACGTAGTCATGCATTGTACTGGATGCAAATATTGACGATGTGTTCGAAGAGAACCAGAATTTCTTCTCTCTGGTATTTAGATTTATTGGAACCTTTACCTACTAAGGTTCTTACATAAACCACGGGTGATTTTAGTTACATTTTCAACACACCTGTAGTGTTGCCGTGTTTGTCGGTAAAATAATTGACGATGTATCTGAGATATATTATATATATATATATATATATATATATATATATATATATATATATATATATATATATATATATATATATATATATATATATATATATATATATATATACTGTATATATGTATATATATATATATATATATATATATATATATATATATGTATATATACTGTATATATGTATATATATATATATATATATATATACATATATATATATATATATATATATATATATATATATATATATATATATATATATATATATATATATATATATATATTATACATATATATAAAATGAATGGCATTGTCGCTTCTAGAAAGTCGAATATTTAAAAGGAACAGTATGGCCGGCAGAAACTTCAACATTTTATTTATAACTATTTATTTTCACAAATCCCATCTTCAGGGCTACAGACAGAGAAAATAAAAAATCCATACATCAGGAATCAGACTAAAATGGAGCACCGTAGTAAATTATGCTTAAAAAATATATAAATAAATAGTAATCAGTACATGAATGAATATTGAATTTTAGATGAAAACAAAGTGCCTAGTAATTCGTGTTTACTTATCTGCCATTTTGTTTTCATCTAAAATTCAATACGCATTGATTTACTGATTATTATTTATTTATATATATATTTTTTAACCATAATTTACTGCTGTGCTCCATTTTCGTCTGATTCCTGATGTGTGTATTTTTCATTTTCTCTGTTTTTAGCCGTGGAGATGGGATTTGTATCCGGAAATGTAGGTGATGGAGATAAATAAAGTTATAACTGAAAATCCTGAGGCTTCTGCTGATGTATATGTATATATATGTGTATATATATACACACACAGTGTATATATATGTATATATATATATAAACTGTATATATATATATATATATATATATATATATATATATATATATATATATATATATATATATATATATATATATATATATATATATATATATATATATATATATATATATATAGTTTTTTGATATGATTGCCTGTCCTGTGGCCTTTACTGTGCTTGCGCGCCACTGCAGACGACTAATTACCAAGTAAATAATTCACCTTTTGGGACTATAGGGACTGTGGATTTAGTGGATGAGCGTAAACTTGTTCCCATATATATATATATATATATATATATATATATATATATATATATATATATATATATATATATATATATATATATATATATATATATATATATATATATATATATATATATATATATATATATATATATATATATATATATATATATATATATCTTGCATACATACGCACGTCATGTTCTCATGACGTTTGTCAAATATTCACATCTTTGGCTACCTTCAGTTTATTGTCTTGCAGATATGACAAAAATAATTTGTTTTCGCAATATCTTTTTTCTTTTTTCGGTATGTGTACATTTACTTTCTTACACAATGGGAAATAAAACCGAATTTGCAGTTGTACATAAGTAAAGCAAGAAGACGGTGAGTCTGTGTTTGTTGATATGTTCAAATGGTAAATAAATAGATAAGCCTTAGTTTGGTCACTAATGCAATAAGATTACTCATGTCATCATGCCAACATATATATCCTTGGTCTGTCTGGTGAGCCTTTGACATAATCCCATGTGCGTCAGTACATGCGTTTTTATATCGTGAGTCACTTGAACCCGTTACTATCACGCCCCGTCATTTTTGCTTAGCGAACACGGTATATGTCAACCCTTCATTACGGCGGCTCATTGGCACAGTTGCAATAGTAGACTTATTGGCACTCCTCTCTCTTGATTTGGTCTTTTGTACACTCATCCTGTCCGGTTATCATAGTATGTTCTGTGGACGTAGAGTTTTTTAGTTCTTGTTTGTGTGAGGGACTTTTTTCGTTAATATATGGCGTTTTTATTCACCATCATGATAACGACGGTGCATTTTTTAATGCTGCTGTTATAAGTATTGGTTGTTAACAGAAACTTCAGTACGTTTTTAGTCACCATCATGATGACACGGTGCATTTTCTAATATTGTTATCATAAGTATTGGTTGTTAACGGATACTTTAATACGTTTTTATTCACCATCATGATGACGACGGTGCATTTTAAATATTGTTGTTATAAGTATTGGGTGTTAACGGAAGCTTTAATATTTTATCATTTTGTTATCGTTGTCAGTCATCCTTATTTTCGCTGGTAGCAGTCAGTGCACAGGCTTGATCAAGAAGGATCAATTTTGCCAGTGCTATTGAAGTAAGCGCTGACATTTTGATCGAAAGTAAATAAAACTTATTTTTATTTCGCAGTGTTTCCTGTGTTTAAGTAATCGAACGATTAATTCCAATTGGAGACTGGTGTAACACTCACTCCAGCATCACAGTTCTCTGAAGTTGGAGAGAGACTGGTCAGTTGCCGATGTTGGCGCTGCTGTTCTCCTCCCCTTTTCGACACCTGCCGCCCCTTTCTCAGAACCATGATCTGTAGTTTGATCCGACGTAGTATGACACCGCCACCAGGACAGGGAGGGCTCATAAAATGCCCCATCAAATGCTCCCATCATTCTCTAACAAGTCCCACCAGCGGGTTTTATCGGGTGTCCTCCTCAGCCGATATCTCGAAACGAACACCTTGCGTGCGCTAATTGCTGGCGAGACTAGTTGGGGCCCTCTCACCTGGTAAGACGTAAGGGCGAGGTTTACTTTGGTGTACAATGGGAATTTCGCTCTTGCGTCGCCGCCTCGTTATGGCGATAAATTCTTCACCTTGGATGGTGCTTACATGTTCGCTCTCTTGGGAGGGATTGATATCTCCGAAGAGTTAACGAAATATTAAGCTTTTATTTAACTATTTTCATCTAAAGATTTTTTAAACTGAAACTTGTGGATCACATCCTTTTTGACATTGGTTTCTATATTCGTTTTAAAAACAATGCCAGAAAGTTTTGCTTTTGTATTAATTTACTGGTATTTGATTTCTAACAGATTTCTGGCTTCTTTTAACAGCTATCATATTTTGCCCCCATCTGCTACTTAAAAATACATTTGCAGAAAATTGACTGGCATTTTATTATGTCATAGGCATTTATTAATGTCATAATTCGATTCACGCCTGCTACCCACCAGTCAGCCCAGTCGTGATTGGGTACTAGTGTTAGCTTGGATCAAGAGATGGGTGTGGTGCTAGCAGTCTCACCCCTAATGACTTGCTGGGACCTGCTCTAAATGGAGAAATATAATATATATATATATATATATATATATATATATATATATATATATATATATATATATATATATATATATATATATATATATATACTCATTCATCATTGTTCATTCAAGGGATACCTGAGGTTTTTTAATCATTAGATAACGATGGAAAGTGTCAACTTCCTTCACAGAAATTGTATATTGTTGAGAGTTTGAATTTTTCTTTCTCACTGTACAGGTTTGTTTTCCTGTGTTTGTACATATTTATAGCGAACGAGCTCGTGTTCATGCGGTTTGAAAATACATAGGTGCATTATCTCTCTTCTTCTGCTGTTCTCCATTTGTATTATAAGCTCTGGCTCTCTCTCTCTCTCTCTTCTTTATAGTATACTTCCTCCATTCCACGTGTTCAGAGCTGTAACGAAGTTGCAAAGCTGCTTTTAATCAACCTTCTTAGTTTGTATGTTTGTGTGAGTTATTTGTCTGCCTTCCGAGTGGTTCTTTTTTTGTTGCCAAGGGGATCAGAAATTATTTAATACATTCAAACGTGTAGCTGCTCACCAAGTCTTTTTATATCAGGAACTCGGCAGTCTTTGTAGTTATATGGAATATAATCCTTTTCATTATTTTTGCTTAGCTCACAATTGTTGCGTCAGATTTTATCGCCGTGTTTATATTTTCGGTACATATTCTAGATTGATGTCATAATGTTATTAAGAGCTTCTCTCTCTCTCTCTCTCTCTCTCTCTCTCTCTGTTTATGCAATAGCTCACTTCTTCCTGTCCCGTTCATTTATCAACTATAAACAATCACCAGTCCCCAAGCTTCGTCGTCATGGATTGCCACTAATTAATTAGTAGTGAAAGAACTTAAATTTGTTTTAATTTTGTCTTATAGAACTAAATTGAGAAATTAATAGAATGCCCTTTTCTTATTTCAATGCCAAATATAAATGTGGGAAAATATTCACTGTTGATTCTAATTTAAGAGAAGCCAAACTATGAAGCATCACCATTAAAAATATTTCCGTTAATTTTTGTGACAGGATGTAGAATGTTTCGCTCCTCCTAATTTCCTTAGGAAGAAACAAAGCTTGAAAATATAAATTTATAATTTTTTAATCATTTAAATACCGTACCCCGTGCCACCGTATTTCAGGATGGCTGCTGCTGCGTAATGGAAGTGATTTAAATCTTGGAAAATGAGGAATAAGGTCTACACATCCTTTACCCAAGTTTGCTCGACAGTCTGGTGTGTCAAAAGCGCTCAGATATTTATGGCGTCAATAAAGATGATTTATGTAAGAGAGACTATGAGAGAATATATCCGTTTTAGTCAATATTTGTTGGTAAGGGGGGTGAGTGGGGAGCTCGTCCACGGAGTTAAGTTAGGGTGGAGAGTGGAACCACTCGTGTTTGGTGTTGGAAATTAGTTTTTCTTTCATTCGGTTCGAGTGGAACCGCAAGCACGATATAAATAGTTCCTTTTTCAATAGAGGGGAGTGGATGCAAATAATAATCTGGAACACCTGTGCTCGAGGATTCCTTGGTTTGGGCGATTGCTTTTTTCTCGGAAAGGCCTTGAATTTCAGTCCGTTATTTTCTTATATAACTATTGTGGAAATGCGGAAAATTTGGTTATTCTAATCATTCTGGGAATCGAATATGTAGAAGACGCAGATTAAGTTAAGTGAACTGGTTCATCTTAATTTCATGTGGTGCACTTCCCTATCTTCATTCCAGGAAATGCAAACCATTGGAGATTCAAAAAAAAAAAAAAAAAAAAAGAGACTGAATGAGAAGGCGCGGATGGAATGACATTGAAGGAAAGGGGTCTGGATTTTGGGTTTGCAGAGGGGAGGGTTTTTGCAAGAAAGCTCCTTCCATTGCCATCCCCTCCCTTTTTGTATTATACTATTCCCCCCTCCTCTTTCATCATCCCTGTTGGGTTCCCCTTGCTTAGCCTTTTCCACGAATAAACATTGATAGCAATTAATTAGGTGGGTGTTTGAACACTGACGTTTGCTTAGTGTACTCCCCGAAAAGAGCCTTTGGAGGTGGAGGAAGAGGGGTGAGAGGTAGAAAGCGGGTGGGGGGATGTGAGAGGGTGTGGAGGAAGAGATGCTGAGCGCAGCAACGGAAGCAGAAGCGTATGTTTAGCTCGATTGTTGACTCTTCATCACGGATAGAGGCATGCATACAAGTACCAGCCTCTTAATTGTATAACCAAGGTAAATGTATCGGGGGCTGCATATTGCTCTCCTCTCTTGTTTGCCTATGCACATGCATAGGGTTTCCTCGTCAAGGCAAATAATTCGTGGCGCATGAAGCTCTCTGCATGTATGCGCTACTTGTATGTGTACGAGCACATTACGCATTTATGTGCGTGTATTTTAAATGAAATCCTCCGGTAATCCGCCCTAATTACAGCTCCAGCTATGGCTTCCCAGGAGGAGGAGGAGGAGGAGGAGTAGGAATGTAATTAGAAAAGAGGCACTACACTGGGTGTTATGAAAAAATGCGGAAGTAAAAAAAGATGTAATTGGATGGAAAAGTAATCTGAATTAGTCCTGGTTATTTTAAAGAGATTAAGTGTGTTGCATGTACATAAATTCTATTTACTTGATATGAGCGAGGGGAAGAGAGAGTGAGAAAGAGCGTGTGGGTTTTTGAAATGTTTTCAATTCCTTGGCAATATAAATGTCCCTCATAGATGAGGGAATCTCCTCTTTCCTTTGCCAGATAAAGTTTTCGGTCCCCCATACCGCCCATTGGAGCCTCCCTCATCCCCCTTCCCTTCCGCCCCCCACGGGTTGTCTTTAATGCTAGGAACCACCGATAGGGTTGCAAATGATCCAACTTCTCTTCCCTCACACCTCAGGGGGGATAGCATTCTCCGCTTTCCTCCCCTTTCTCTGGGGATTTGACACTTGGGGACTGACTGGTTAGAGGGCGTGGGAGGAGGGGAGTCGGCGCAAGGATCCTTAGTGTTTCTCCCCCATCTCATTACAGAAGTTATTTGGACCCAAAGGGAAGTTGGGGGTTGGGGGTGGGGGCCTGTGATGGTCACAGACGTGGCACTAGATTTGCTTCGCTTTCTCGTAGTTAATGTATTTATTTTGATCAGATTTGGATATTTGTTGTCATGAGGTTTTCATACTTTGCTTATACAGTTGTTGGCATTCTTTTATTGAATAGCTGAGATTCATTTTTCATTAAGGCCATGATTGTAATCAGAGCGAAACACTCGGGCGTAATTAACCCACGATATTAATAATTTGTGATTCTCCAATTAGATTAGGGATACGAGAGGATAGCACGGAGAGAGAGGGGAGAGAGAGCAGGACAGTCGGGGAGGGGGAGTGAACTTGGCAGAATCTCTGTAATTGAATGGAGTCGCTTAACAAACATCTGCTTCTCCATATCTTGCACTATACTGTACAGTATTTGCCTTCAGGAGATATGCGCTTTGCGAGATGACACGACGAGCCTGGCATTTCGTTTGCAGCTGCAAGATAACAATGGAGTCGATCTATGATATGCATTTTCTTGACAAAATTGATATTGTCTGTGTGATATATATATATATATATATATATATATATATATATATATATATATATATATATATATATATATATATATATATATATATATATATATATATGTGTATATGTGTGTGTGTATATATATGATATATGTTATATATATATATATATATATATATATATATATATATATATATATATATATATATATATATATATATATATATATATATATATATATATATATATGTATATACACACAGTATATGTATATATATAGAATATATAATATATATATATATATGTATATGTGTGTGTATATATTATTAAATTATTTATTTGTATGTTTGAGAATAATAATAATAATAATAATTAATTAAATTATTTATTTGATAGATAATAATAATAATAATATAATAATAATAATAATTAGGGATTTGTTGGTGTTCTCTCCACTGCATATGCAGATTATATTATTTGCTGCGAATATTAGGTTTATGGCTGATGAGTTCTTGAAATGCTTATTCGCTCCCATTATAAGATAATACGAAATTAATGAATGATGATCACAGCCTACCGTTATTTTGGGATTCAGAGGAAATTTATTCTTATTCCGTTCCTTACGTATGGTATATATGCATCGTCAGTTAAAGTTTTTGTTCAGAGGTCTCCGTGAAGTATAAGATTCCACTACTTGGTTTCTTTCCTTCATTATGTGCTGCAGTGTTTGCAACCCACAGATATTTAATATTCTCTCTCTCTCTCTCTCTCTCTCTCTCTCTCTCTCTCTCTCTCTCTCGCTGAGAGTATAGCTACCCTCAGCATTTGACTATATCTATTTTTCGCCGGACGCCACCTCAGAAATAAATTCGCTGTGTGTTTAGTTTTTATGTGATGGGTTGGAATATTACAAAGAACAGTTTATTGGTCTAATCTCTTATTGGCTGTCTTCTTGTCTTGTTTCTCTTGTCTTCCCTCTCTCCCTCTCTTGTCTTTTATGGTAATGAGGATGAGTACGGCGACTTTTCGTCTCCGAATTATCTTATTTTGTAGTTTTCTGTTTGGTCGCTTTTGTATCCCCCAACTCTTGTAGGTTTTAGGTAAGAAAGTAATTATGGTTAGTACTTTTTATTATTATTATAAAATAATCATATCTTAAGACGTTGCAGTTTCCCCAGACATGCGTATATTTAGAAATTGAATGGACGTCATACGATTTGATGCGTCATTAGTTTTTAATATTTTATTATTATTATTATTATTATTATTATTATTATTATTATTATTATTATATTGGGAACATTTTGACTACCGATAACAGTATAATTTCCCAGCATGACTGGTAGCTTTTTCAAGAAGCTCGCTGCACTCCTTAAATAGCCTTCACGCAATAGATTTCAGAGACCTTATAATGAATCCTAAGTTAGGTCGAGAGATTGTGTAACACCCAGGAGATCTTATTAGGATAACAGCTTGATTGTTCTGTGGGCGATGGAAAGCGGCACCCCCTCCTCACCCCCTCCACTCCATTAACCACTGACTCCTACATCCACCCAACCTCCTGGGCTCTCGTATAGTGTAAAATAATATTTATGATCATCCGACTTTTCTTTTAAGTGACTTTGGAGATTTATTTTTTTCCATTGAAATTTTGGAGCAAAATACACGTTTTCTTAATCGCTATTGATATGTTAAATCATGTTTTCTTGATTTCTCTTTATTTTTTTTAGCCTCGATTGTAAATTAAACCCAGGTGATGAGGGGTATTATCAAAAAAGTTAAGGAGTTTTACTTTCATGTTTCAGCTGTTGGTGTCGTATGGGAAGATGGAACATGAATTTCCATATCAATAATTGACTGTCTAGATTTAGATTAAAAAAAAAAAAGTGTTGACGGTAATTGGGAGCACAAGTAAATGAAGACAGCGGCGGATTAACGAACCGCGCTTTCGTTTATATATTTATTTTTGCAGATGTAGAAACGAAAAAAAATATGATCGAAAAAAAAAGGAAGCGATACAAGGAGGCTCTTGGTTATGGTTGTCAAGAGTTGTTCGTGTGGAGTGCGAAAGGAGGATGCGGTAATAAGTTGAGGCTTATCAAGTTGGCTTGGTCGACTCCCTGACACTTCTATGTCATGATAAGCCATCGGGTTGCCCGTAAACCTCACGGGATAACGCCGAGGCGCAAGCAGGCAGGCAGGCAGCAGTCATCTCGTGCTTTCTTGCTGCTGCCAACCACCTCTTGGCGGAAGTCTCTCTCTCTCTCTCTCTCTCTCTCTCTCTCTCTCTCTCTCTCTCTCATAATAGTAATAGTAGTCAATTCGATTACAACGAATAATTTTCTTTTTTAGTTATAATAGTCAATTTGATTACAACGAATAATTCTCATTTTCTGTTGTTTATACCTCTTCATTTACTATTGTCATTGAATTTTGTAGTTTTATTTGATTGTGCACTGCAGTGATTAAATTACATTGGACATCATTACGCTTATATATGTGCTATGTAGGTATTATATTGAACCCATGTGGCGTAAGTGGGTAGTATTTTTCATTGATTAAACCATTACATTTTTGGTAGGGAGAAAGCACAGTTCTTGATAATATTATCGTTGAAGAGCTAAGGATGATGCAACCAAAGATATATTATTTGGGAAAACTAAAGTCTACTCCGATTATTTTATTTCCAAGATATGAAACTTCATGCATTTTTATGGTGAACTTTCGTTAATTTTATACTGTAATTTATTATCCCCGTTCACTCTCTTGCTCCTTAATATTTTGAATAATTTTCTCGTATATATTTTAAGTTTAGAAATAAAAAAAATTGGTTTTCATCTTTCATCTTCCAGTTCCTCCTCTCCCCTACTCCTCTTCTTTCCCTCTTTTCATCTCCCTCTCTCCACATCTCCCTGCCCCTATTTTGATATTCCCTAATCCCTGTCTGTTCCCCCATTCTCTTCCCCCTAGCCCCCTCTTAAGCCGAAAACTGAGTCCTCGAATTGACTCGCCGTGCAAATTTTCTCAACCTGATGCATTATTAAGTGTTGCCGTTTAATGGAATGGGTCATTTATGCCATTGTTCCTGCCATCGTGACAAGTGAGGCGTCTCTCGCTGTCCCTTGAAATTCACCAGAACCACCATTTGGAAATGCGTGTCTCGGCAGTCCTCGGACACTTTTTATCACTCGTCTCCCTCTTTTAAATGAAGTGAATGCCGGGCTGATTGCTCTTGGAGTCCGCCTCCAACGCTCCATGCGACTCGGGAGCGTTTCCTGCGAGTGCCCCATACAGGGAGAGGTGGGCGGCTTTTGTCTTCTCCAGATGTCACTCGTGACGCTGGTGTAGTGGCTCAGAGTCTCTCTCTCTCTCTCTCTCTCTCTCTCTCTCTCTCTCTCTCTCTCTTTGTGATAACCAGACACACGCAGAATGCCACAATATCAAGTGATACATCTTTCTCTCTCAATAAAAAATATTGAGAAATATGAGAACTGTTATTTTGTGATACGAATGCAAAGGTTGGTAGGAACATATGAATGGAAAGCTTTCGAGAAACTGTGAACAATCCAGTAATTTTTTACTACAAATAATCTCGCAGTGTGGAGGTCTCATTTTCCAATACAAGGGCATCCATAAATACAAAAGGACATTCCCAGATGGCAGTCATAGAACCCCAGTAGATCACACAATCATTACCTGAGAGAGAGAAAAACGCCTAGGAATGTTAGAAGCTACAGTGGAACAGATCTCGGCAGTGATCAGCTTGCTATTGTCACACTCAAGAATTGAAAGCACCCAACAAAGAAGTTGATTGGGTATCTAGGTATAATACTTGGAGAGGCTATTGTATTTGATTGTTGAAACAGATTTGCAGTTTTAAAAACCATGTCTGGGAAGTGGGAAGGTGCAGACAGTCATTGAGGACTGAATTAACGTGAGGAATGTATTGCAATCTACTGGAGGTGAGTTATTAGGATATGGGGTAGTAAGATAGACAACTTGATTGCCATTTTAGTCTTGGGACATAAGAAAGAATGGACTAAAGCAAAAGCGAAATGCAATACTAGATTAGAGAGTCTATCTGGAAATACAGGGAATAACGCCGACAGTCATTTATTCAGGGAGTGGCTTAGGTGGTAATTTCCCCCACAAAATTATCAATTAAAAAATGCCGGTCACTAAGAGTGATGGGTCAGTAGTAACATCAAAAGAAAGACGATATTGGGCTGAACGTTTTGATTACTCTGAAGTTATTCTTAATACATACAGGTGTTATTTTAAATCTTGTATTACAGATAGTCGTATTATCAGGGTTTCGGCGGATTGCAATAGAAGATATTTACCGTTACATTTTGACCGTGCCTAGAGCTACTGTTAGCAACACAAACATATTTTAAGCAAAATCCTGTTGTAAATCGTTTATGAAAGTCTTAACCCTTTTAGGATTTAAGTGTAAAATGAATAGATATTGTTAGTTATTTTTACCACTCAAGGATGAACATGTGTTGAAAGCATTTCTTAAATCCGTCGTCTCCCCTCCTTGGAAACCCCTCCTCCTCCTCCTCCACCTCCACCTCCACCTCCACCTCCACCTCCTTCTGCTTTGTCCTAAAATGCCATTATTATATTCAGTAGTTATGTAATTGCCCCATTTGCATGTTGTCAGCAGTCTCTTTATGCGAGAGACACAGCCCGCTTTATTCTTCGCCAGGAACGCTTCAGTGTAGCGGTCCTTGTCGTGTTGTGGCTTCATATTTTCTGCCTCCCACAAAGTGGACTTTATAGCTGCAGATCTGTGTGATCGTCTCGCACTTGTCTTTCATAGTGTGTGATTATGTTGTTAATATCATCACGTACCAAGAGCAAGAACCCCCCCTTTTTTTTTATGTTACTTAATGCATTGCATGTAAATTGCCCAGGTGTAGATGGTTTCTATGTTTAGATTTACTAAAGGCTGTTTTTTTCGTATTCCAAGGAGAGTGAATGATTAGAAGAGTTCTAAGTTTCGATTAGGAAACGTGATAGTCCTCTGGAATCGTTTTTTGTTTTTTTCGTCATCAGTTCATCGACGGCCATATAAAAGCTGCTATTAAAATTTTCCTTGGAAAAATTTAATATTAAAGGATATCATGAACCAAACAAAAACTTCTTTCAGTTTTCTTCTGCAGAAGGAAAGAGACACCACAAGATTCCTGTGTATAACTTGTTTACTTGTAAATATTTACATATATTACTTGAGATTCAAGTAATATGTAAATATTTGCAAGTAAACAAGTTATACACAATAATCTTGTGGGTTTCTCTTTCCAAAGTATATATATAGTCGATTTTTCCACAATAAAAGTAAAGAAAAAATGAGGCTTTATTGAAACCGTTAAACCTTTCCCAAGTTATAGCCTGATGTTTTTTTTTTTATGAACGGCTGTCAGTGTCATTGACGTCATCAACCGACTGCTAAGATGAGTTTTAAAAAGAGGAAGTTAAGAGTTGACAAATTTGGTGTCGTCTGGTTAGCTGGACAAATTACGAATAATGCTTTAGTGCCATTTTTGTCTACAGTTCTTTGTGAATGGCAGTGATGTGTATGTGCAGGTATTTTATAGGATATTTATATATTCATGACCGCCTTTGGTTTTCACTTGGGAGTGACCAGACCACTCCTAGATTGTGCTGCTGTGAATGCAAAGTAAAAGTTGAATCGTGCTTGGCGTTTTGAAGTAAACGACTTCTATGACTGAACTTGGCTTCCTTACGCAATGTTCTACTTGATCGTGTTTAGTGTTCTTAAATGGTGACCTTATCATGTGAATCATAGTAATTAAACTGTATTCTCTTTTCTTTTATTTGGCATATTATGTAAAAAGCAAACTTACGTTTGCGTGTGAATGGGG
>NC_089796.1:61573862-61598862 GCF_040412425.1 Macrobrachium rosenbergii
CCCTCCTCCTCCTCCTCCTCCTCCTCCTCCTCCCCCTCCCAGTTCTTTTAGTCAACACCAGATCCTCACACCCATTTCATCCCATTCTTTTCCACTTGGCTTTATGTCTGAGGCAGTTTCGTGAAACACTTTTCGTGGATTATTTTGAATTCCTTCGGGTACTTGCAGGAGTTGAGGATTTTACGTCGTGACTTTTTACTTAGGTTTTAGTCCCAATTCTTTCTAGCATTTTCGGGAATTTCGTGTCTTCATATATGATATCTTTGTTCCATGTTTAATCTTATTTTGCGTTTAAAGAGTTTATTTCACATATGAAAATCTGGTTATAGATATTTTTTCGATCTAGCATAGATTTTCTAGTTTATTTTGGAAAATTATTTATGTAGGTTAAGAATGCCTGGCAGTTGCTTTCCTTAGCTTATTGTTTTGCGGAATTTTCCTCTTCCTTTGACTTTCTTGTTTCAGTTCCATGTTTGAAGGACAGATTCTAATTAAGAAAGTTTGCGACGTCATTTTGGTTTAGTAGAAGGAATGCGATATCCTGAAACTTTTAACTGACCCTCCTGCCGCCCCTTCCCTCCCGATCTCTTGGGGAATATGAATATGAAATGAACTTTTCGTGTTTGCTTAGGAATTACGTCATATATTAAGTCTAATGGTGGATATTACCGAGAATGTTTTTGCTTTTCCTTTTGCAGATCGGAGGATAAACTACCCGTTGTTATTGCACTGCTCCTGTAAATATTTTGATTTCGTGACTTGAGGCTAATGACGGATTGATTTTTTTAGGACTATTAGGCATCGTATTCAAATTTGAATGTCATGCACTGGTTAATGAGATTGCATGCATATAATTCGGTGAATAATTGCTTTATTTGTTTTCAAATGTTGACTGTTATAAGAAAGGTGAATCATCTTAACGAAAAGTAATTTCGCTGTCGATTTTTAAATTTTGTTGCTTGTTTGTACAGTTAGATTTTTAGATATTTTTCTCATTTTTGCACTCGCACAACGATAGATGTTTTGAATTTAATTCTTCTATTTCCTGTACATTATAGGATTGGTCAAGGCTTTTTTTTCTGGTGAGATGATTTGTGAGAATTATCGAGCGTATAGCCAATAGGAATATTATTGGCCGCTTTTTAGGGTCAGAAGTAACATGTAATCCACGTGAGTTCTGTCAGGTACTTGAGCACAGGCATCCACTTGCTCACAGCGATTTACGGTAGCTTTTAGTCTCTCTCTCTCTCTCTCTCTCTCTCTCTCTCTCTCTCTCTCTCTCTCTCTCTCTCTCTCTCTCAAAGAGATGACGAGCTGTACCTGAACGAGAGGGCATTATCCTCCTCCTCCTCCTCCTCCATCTCCTCCTCCTCCTTCCCCTCCTCCCCCTCCTCCTCCTCCTGCTCCTCCTCCTCCCTCCTCCCCCTCCTCCTCCTCCAGGGAAGAGAGCTCCTTCGCCAGCAGCTTCAGGAGCAGCCAGCATTCGCGAGATGTGCTTCTTGTGTCTTCAACCGCAAATGATAATGAATGAAGCTTAATAACAGTGGAAGAAAATCTTAGAGGGAATTTAGCATCCTTCTATATGTTAACTCCAGTCATCATTAGTGTAGAAATGAATTGTTTATATGGAATGGTAGTCGTTGGTCTTCGTTGTTGTTGCCCTCTCCTGATGGTGCCGAATGTGTTTTGTCTGTTTGGCCCTCTCTTGTTGGCTGGGCTGCGTTCATCATCATTATTTTTACCATGTTTTAATGCAAATTGGCGTCTTCTGTTTTAGCCCGCGTAATTTCGTTAATTTTACCTTTGAAATATTTTCTTTTATGCGAGGTTCATCTGTTAGCGTGCTTTCCCCTCGTCACAGATTTTTATGCTCGTCACTGACTTTTGAAGGTTGCCTTGAGAATAGCGTGGCAGTTTATTTATTTATGTTTTTTATCATTCCCCGGGTTCTGATGCAGCAAATTCACAGTCTCGCTCGCCTGAAGTATTCTCTTTTGTTGGTATAGTGCACGAGTACTGATAAAAAATAATGGAGGATGTTCGCATGTTGGCTGTTTCATAGGTGATACAATAATATTATAACAGCTTTATTTAAACGTGGATCAAATAAGGTTTTTGCTGATATCTTTATCCTTTGTGAATTCCTGGCTTGAAAATTTACTTTGATGATAAATGCATTCACTCAGTAAGCTCTCAGGACAACACCCTCTAGAACTATTTCGTGTCCAAAGTCCAAAATCGTAAACTTCTTCGATAGCAGTATTAGAAGTACATTTTCCGAATATAAATCTGTTGTAGTTTGAAGGATAATGGCGGTGCTGGAATACTAAATTAGAAATTCGGGTTTAACAAACTTGACTAATAGACAATTATTATTAACTTCGTTTTAGGGAGAATTACATTATAACAACTGCTTAGTTATGTTTAATTTGTAGTTAGTGTTTCGTTTACTCCAGATTTTGTGAATTACATAATTTACAGTCGCACACAATGCGAGACACATTTTGAATCACTGAGCTAGAATAGTCAGGGTTGGTTTGTTGTTATTTAGTAATATTTTTGTGTGTGCATTCCATAATTAAAGTTTTTGAAACTTATAGAAATTTTTCTTTTATACTTTTTGTCAGTTGAGTTCAGGTTTCTCTTAAAGTTAAGACCGCCATAAAATGTACAAAGAACGGTATATATACAACAACGGTGATTCGACTTTGGGTGAGACGGTAGAAAATGTACTTTTAAATTTTCATATTTTTGAACAAACTGAATTTATTTATCCTAGTGAGTCGTACTCCTCATAAATCATTTTTATCTTGTCGTGATTATTGAGGGAAAAAAAAACTGGACAAGCAAATCGACCTTTTCATTAAATTCAGGTGTTTTACCTTGATTTCGCAAATGCAAAAAATAGTTAACACGTTGTTCGAAGTTGTCCTTTTTGTAAGGAAATGAAAATCATCTTAACTATAATCGTTTAATCGTTATCCATGAAAAAGAGAAAAAATTGCCATAAATTTGAGCGGTATTGATGTAATGGTTACACTTCTTTTTTTTTCAAGGCAGCTGTAACGGTAGGAGGCTGCCGCTGTGTTGGTAATATAGGCTGTGGCCGGCGGCTGTCAGTAATTGTGTTTGTCCTGGGCCAGAGCGTCAAGCTATTAACCTGGACCCCTCTCTCACCTGTTAAGGTGGAGACACATCCTGGGGTTTGTTTTGCTCTCTCTCTCTCTCTCTCTCTCTCTCTCTCTCTCTCTCTCTCTCTCTCTGTTACTCAAGAAATATTCGCATTTATCAAGGAAGTGAAGCATTAAGGAATGGCATTAATCTGTTCGCGAAATTATGTTTTACACCGCATATTGTATATATATATATGTATAGAGTCAAGCTTTGTTCAGTGTAGAGTCATATCTCCTCCTTTTAGAACGGTTTCTTTAAACCTTCGTTGCACGTTCCCCGTACCCTGATCCACCCTATGTTGATAACGTTTATCACTATTAGACCTAAGAGCCAGGAAATTATGGCTTGCAGATGGTCATGGGGGAAAAAATGTTTTTCGAGACGATTAGTATGAAGGGTGGAGTTGAAAAAATGTGGCTATCTTCAAGCCTGGTGGTGTTTCTTTCACCTTTGGGCCTGACGTAGGTGTTAATAGATTATAAATGATCTAGTTTTACATCATTATGGAATCATATGTAGGCTATCTTTACTTTGAAAATTAAGTTTTGTTTTTGGTTGGTGCTTTTTTGTCTTCTGAATTTTAGATGATTTATCCCGTTACTGTTTTGACTTTGACTGGTGAATTTAGTTAGCATTTATGTGTTTGTATTATCGGTGATGATATGTTGTTAGCTCAGTTAAGGCATAAGAAATGATCTCACTCATTGCTAGGATATTTGCTTTTAATTAGGGAATAGGGAATTCGAAAATACACCTTATATTTAGATAATAGCTGTTGTTGGCATTTCCATTTTCGTTTTAATCATTAATCAATATTAATTTTTTCACTAAGGAATAACCTTTATTAAGAATTTTTTGACTTGGTAGTCACTAGATTCTGGTTCTTATCTGTTTTCGCTATCCAAAAGGAATCATTTTTGAAGATTTCACTCGTCATTATGTCGTCTGCGTGTGTTTGCTAAATAGCTCTCGACTTAGATTTGCCTTACTCGTTGAAGTAAGATTTTAATAGCTTTATTTTTCATTACAGGTATGTATGCAGGTGGAAACCTGGGATTGGTATGTAAGAAATTCGTTTTTCTGTAAAGGAAATAGCATCTCTTCGTCATTTACAGAAGATGGTTTGTTGTTTGATCTGTATGACTCACCATCGTCGTTGTTAGTTAGTTTTGTTTATTCCCTTGGGGCGAATTACGAAGATAAGCAGGTGAAGCGTCTCACGCCAAGACTCAATGGGAAATGAAAACCTATTCTTTTTTTTTTGCAGTACTGATGCACTCAGACTAAAAACCATAAATCCCAAAACTTTACAAGTGCAAATCTTGAATCGGTAGTGACGATGATTCGAGAAATGAATAATGCAACCTCAGACGAATTGATCGAAGGGCGACCAAGCAGTCACAAGCGGAACGTCTTGTTCAAGCGAAAAGAAGAGACATTTTGGAGGAAGCTTCGTTCCCACTGCACTCGTGGGCGTTTGTATGGCCATTTGCCCTTGGTGCGGACCCGGTCGTGGAGATGTATAAAAGCGGTTGACAAAGTGACTTGTAATCAGGCAAAATGTGCTTAGTTCATCACAGATTAGACGGACGAAGATGAATGGATTCCATGGCTCCGGGCTGGAAGATTATAGGAGTCTCTTATTCAATGGATTACCAAGGGCTGGTCAGTCCCTCTCTCCCCTTTCTCTTTCAGGAGAGAGAGAGAGAGAGAGAGAGAGAGAGAGAGAGAGAGAGAGAGAGAGAGAGAGAATAATTGTTCGGGGAAACCGACGGTAATTTATTACAGTTTTTTACTCAGAGTAAGTGATGTCTGCTCCCATTGTCTTAAGTACAGTAAATATCATCATTGGAGATTCTCGGGTCATAAGTCGTCCATTGTGGTACCAAAGATCATACGTTAAGTTATACAATTTATCTTTCCAGTGGTATATGAGATAAGATTTGTGATTATTAAGGATGATGATTGTTGTTGTGAGAATACTTAGAGAGACTAATTAATTATATCCTGCGGGAAAATGTTATTTCATATTGCAACGTTGTTAGGAAATGCGAAAATGCTTTGCGATGTTTTGCAGAGTTACTAATGGTCATTGATGAAAAATGAATGATAATTTAAATCCTTTGCTCCGAGAATAGAATGGTGGGATGCATCAAACTTGGGGAAAATAATCTCTGTCTCACTGGCCGTGTGCTGGATGGTACCGCTTTTGTACGACGTTTTGTTCGAATCTCGACCTGGACGGGGAGAGTCGAGTGGGCCACGCTCTGTAAAATCCAGTACGTCTCTGTTGACGTAAGCAGTGAATTATGTGTTTGGTGATTAGTCAACTGTTATAGGTCGTATATAAGGAAGAGAGAGAAAGGGAGAAGATATAAAAACGCTGGACGTGAGCGTTCATTGCTCCATCAAAATCTGTACTGTCAAACGGGGAGGGCTTCCACGGGGCATTCTTCACTCCACGAGGTAAAACCATTCACAAGATAGATTGCATACAATGCTCGACATTGTCTCGATTAAATTTCATGATATGCGTACGCCTTGTGTAAACATAAGGATGGAAGGCACTTTTGAACTTTGTAAAAAGTAGAATAAATTCGTATTCGTTTCGAAATTTTTTATGAAGGCTTTAACATTTGATGCATCGTTTGAGCTCCGAGTCCCTGTGTAAGTTTATGACTTGAAAGATATGAATTGTTAGTGATAGGTTGGCAGGTTGGCTAAGGCACCAACCATCCCTAGAGATAGTGCCACTAGAGGTTGCAAGGATTGGTTAGACAGTTATATAAACTTTTGCTCTTTTCCTTCATACACTTACACCTGAATAGTATATATATATATATATATATATATATATATATATATATATATATATATATATATATATATATATATATATATATATATATATATATATATATATATATATACTATATATATATGTGTGTATGTATGTATGTATGTATACTACGTAATTTCTTCTGTTGTCACATATCTGACAGCGCTAAGATAATTATGGTAAAAGAAAGGAGAATGTCACACCGGGTCAAACCACTGTTCTCTAGTTTTGGACAGTGCCGTAGCCTCTGTCCCTTCGCCTTCCCGACTCCAGCGGTAGGTAATATGACCCAAATTTCAAACGTTCATTCATTCTTTCATTCTTGCTCGGAGGTAGGCTACATTCAGGCAGACTGTTCTGTCAGTGTTTTCCTGTATTTTTGGTTGATGTGTCAGGCTTATTTGATAGAAGACCAAAGGGTACTTGTTAGTTTATCAGGAAGTTGTCTTTATCCTTATCTCTTCTTCACCCTCATCTGTAGTCTTTTTCAATCCGGCACCACTGTCCTTACTTCAGTCGAAGTGGCTGTTCAGACGGATACTTTGCCGTGTATGATGTAGCAGGCAAGCTATGTTGATCCGGTTTGTGCAACATTATATATTTTGCATGGATCCTGATTTCCACTTTTATACACAGACCCGGTTTCAAGTCTGACAACACTTTATTGATTTTTATTCCACCTATACTGGCATTGAGAATGAGCAGATTTTTAGCTTGTGTTCTTTATAACTCACCAGTGTCGTGCAGTGTATTCGCCTCCAAACAGTATGGTATTTTATTATGAACAGAAACTTTCTCAAATCAGGCATTCAATCGTGCTCCTCATTCAAGGCTTCAAAAACAAATATTTGAACCAGCATTTAAACTTTATGCCATTGTTAGGGCTAGGTTGATGGTATTGTACGAGTATTTAGAAACGAGTACCCAGCTTCTCATAAAAAGTGGTTCGAATTTGGGGCCATGTGATCGAAGTTATAAAAGTTTGTGACGGTAGCAACAACTTTTGTGTTCCATCTGATGCAATCCAGACTTAGATTTTACTTAATCTTCCCATAATCATGGCCAAGATACAGGAAGAAGATAGAAAAGCCTGTTCTGTATTTGTTGGCGATTTCATGCCCGCCATAGGAAGTAATTGATATCTGTTTCTTGAGATTGCCATGGTCTAAGAGCTTTTGACTTGACTTAGGAGTCTGGCTGAGAGCGAATTAATTGCTTAGATGTAGTATTCATTGATATCACTGGTGTTATACCCAGTACGTTGGTCCTCCATCTGGCACTTCTGATTTTGTGTTAGTTTCTCTAAATTGTTAAAACTGAGCTGGCTGGACGTTGTCTTCTTTTAGTGCAGTGTATCCTAAATGTTGAGCAGACTGTAAAGAAATTTTTAGCCATCATTCAGCTTTAATTAGTTGAAACTGTAGAAGAAATATGAGCGTATTTTCCATGTAAATGAAAATATTGTCATTTAATACAGTTAATAGGCGAATTCCATATTGCTTATTGAATTATTATTTTAAAGACAGTGCCCAGTTCAGTGACGATTGTAGCTATGCAGGAATGTAACCGATAGTGTTCCGACAAGGTAGTGTCTTTGGCCCTTTACTTTTTGCTTTATGCAGTTGATTTTTTTTTTTTTTTTTTTGCATCCCATCTGAGTGTAAACGTGTGTTTTTTGAACCTCTTAACAAATTTCCATCTAAAATGAGTGCATGGTGCATATTATGGAGATTGAATTTAAACCGTATGGAAACTCATTATAATTGTTAGTAAGTCTATGATATTGGATTAACTCTCTCCCAAAAATCTAGGCTTCATTCTTGATAGCGAATTCACTTCAGAGAAACATATCCTGATTATCTCTACTTAAGTTGCACAAAATATCAGTATATTAAGAAAGCCTTTCAAGATTTCTGGACATCTGTCTGTTTTAGGAAATGTTTTTATTTTTTATTTTCTTCTGTGTTTTGAATATTGCTCCCCTGTTTGGTCTTCAGCTTCTGACTTGTATCTTTAATTGACGGGAAAAAATTCGAGTTCTGATGATTATCTTATCCTATATTTTGGGACTAATACCTGGGACTGTCGTTCAGTTGTCTCATTGTGCATGCTATATGAAATTTTTCACATTTCTGATCATCCTCTTGATACAGATCTTCCGAGACTGTTCTATTCACCACGTAGTACCAACTGCGGTTATCTGTAACACACTTTGTGTGTGATGCACAGTACCACAAAGTTTCCAAGAAGCTTTATTCCTGTTGTGATCGAATTGTGGAATGATCTTGTTAATCATGTGCAAGAGTCACGTGAACTTCAAAAGTTCAAAATAGAGGCAAGTGCATTTTTATTGAGAAGGCTGACAGGATTCTCACTTTTTAGTTTATTTATTATTTGTGTTATTCATTTTACTGTTACTTATCCCACTTTAGCGTATATATATATATATATATATATATATATATATATATATATATATATATAATATATATATATATATATTTATATATATATATATTTATATATATATATATATATATAATATATATGATCAGAACAACGTAATTCTTGTTGGTGGACTCTCTCTCTCTCTCTCTCTCTCTCTCTCTCTCTCTCTCTGGCTGCCTGCCTCCTCCACCTCAACGACTATAAATCAGGACATTAAATCAAGTAGACGGAGCTGACCTTTCGTTCGAGTGTCGGTCTGGTTTTCTTTGGAGTGGTTTACCTAAATTTATTCTTGTTGAAGGGTCGACTTTTACATAATCATTGATGGACAATTTTATTTATTTTTTATTGGAAAAAGGGAGAGACGTAGATATTCTAATGTATTCCGGGTAAAAAAAAAAATATATTAACTTATTTATTGGGCAAATTTTAACATGTTTTCTTCTTTGATATCTCATGGAGGAGAAATTATGATTTCATGTCGTTTGAAAGAAAAAGAGAGGACTGTGCAAAAAAAAAAAAAAAAAAGCAATTTAGCCTCTTCTCGTTATGATTTTTGAAGCTAATTTGTTGAAGCGCAACATTTATTACTTTTTTCCTCACTCCTTCCTCAGGTGTTGACGAACTCTTCTAAGTCGGCCGACAAAGGTCGAGAAAACTTTTTTCATAAAGTTTGGCCTGGCAATTAAGTTTATATCATAGACGCCGTGGAAGTTACCTACCATTTTTATGCCCCTTTTCCTGTGAGCTTTCTTGTTCTTTGCTTCTTTCGTTCTGCCAGATAGGTGGTCCCCTCGTTAACTGGAGAACTTGAAATTTTGTTGGATTAAAATTTTGCTTTCGTTTGTGTAATTTGAAAAATATGTGAATTGTCTCATGTTCCGTCAATGTAATTCTCCGTCTCTCATTTCATGTATTTTGAGTGTACGTCTGAAAATCGATGGCGTACATAAACGTTGATATTCAGAGCATTTCAGTTCAAGCATCTAAACTCTTATTATCTTATTGTAGGAAAGATTGTGAAAAAATGACTGCGAATGGTGAACGTGCTCCAGAGCTCATGGCCAAGATCGTAATATTCCACTTGAATTATCTTTGGGTATAGGAGTCACAAGGGGAGCAAATAAAATCTTTCTCATTGGTAGTTAAGTAGGGGAGAGAGAGAGAGAGAGAGAGAGAGAGAGAGAGAGAGAGAGAGAGAGAGAGAGAGAGAGAGAGAGAGAGAAAGTTTCCTTTACCATCCTTTGTCATTTTGTTATTCCTTCTGAGTTAGATATTTATTTGAAAGACCTGAAATTGGCCCCAGCTGTTAGTGATCTTAGTAGTTGTAACATAAAATAGCTTCTAATTGTTCTGGTCGAAGAGGAATTGCGAATTGTGATGTTATGTGAATATCTACAAGATAGGAAATTTTCTGAAATAGTTTGTGAACACTAAGAAGTTACATGAGGACGTTTGTGTTTAAGGCTGTCTGGTAGAATTCAGGAACTGAGAATCCAATTTTGTTATTGATGGGGTTTCACTTTGCAGCGAAATCTAATCCAGTAACAATAGATGGGAATCCAAGTCTATAGGCTATTTTATGACATGGCAATTTTTTATGTAGGCTGGAATTTGTATTTGTTAGGTTTTCACTATTTGTATGGAAAAGAGCGTAACTCCCCACACATAGCGAAAATGATTCTACCCGCTCTTTCCCCCTCTTCATTGTTGAATGTGGTCACGATGCGATGCAAATCGCATGTTGTAATCGATTTGCATGTTTAGGGGGGTCTCCGTGTTGTGATTGGAAGTCGTAACTCCCGAGAGGCTTCTTGAAAGGACTGCAATACTCTGTTATTACTGGATTGGGGAATGAAACTTCCAGAAGATTACAGCAGTATTGTAGAACAAATTGACTGCCAGACTTTTCGTACGAGTGGGAAGCCTAGTCATGTGTTTTTAGTGGCTCTGTGAATTTCAACCTTCGCTATGGAATATCTGATGCTGCCTGAAGACATTTTATGTTCTGTGTAATTAGTTTTTATAGGCCTTCAGACCTGGTCACCCAGGAACCACTTAACTAACTGCATCCGGCTTGACAAAGCACTCTCTCTCTCCGCCCCTATGGTAGTAGTGAGGGTGTTTCAAGTTGTGACACCATCAATAGGCCATTATCAATTTAACACGGGTCAAAAGGGCAATTACGTCTTTATCTCTTTCCACATGATACGAGCCCGTGACTTTTGTCTGGCTTTAATTCGTTCTCCTTTATCTGGTCCTTGATTTATCTTCCTGGTTTATTCTGCAGTCTTCTGTGACTGGTGTTTCTCACTTACAGACAATGCATTCTTTGGAAGGCTTGCCTTGCAAATGACAGCGTTCGTCCCATAAGAATGTTAACCCATGTAGAATAATAAAAGCTTAATTTCTGAAATTATTGTATAGTTTTCCTCTAGTAACTGAAAAGCACGAAAGCACTTCATTATGATCCTTGCAGTTTTTTTTTTTTTTTGACTCGTGTTATTTATAGAATTTGAAATAATGCCAGTATAAGTAAGGATAGTTACTGATATTTGGAGAGTAATTAATTCCGTATTCGAAAGGTTTGTTGTTTTTACTGTAGGGAAGATGCTTAGTATTGGGCTCAAAAACGATGTTTGTCGGTACTTGCGAGTCTTTTGTGAAGATAATTTGATCTGTTTAACATTTAGTTTATTGATAAATATATAGTCACAGCAGTCACGAGATATTTTATGAGGTGATGAAAGAAAGTCAGCTAGATTTAATCAATGTATCAGACAGTCAGGCATATTTTCCGTTACATTGTTACTTGGGAATGGACTTATCCTTCCTCCTCCTCCTCCTCCTCCTCCTCCTCCTCCTCCTCCTCCCCTCCTCCTCCTCCTCCTCCTCCTCCTCCTCCTCCTCCTCCTCCTCCAGCCTTTTGTGAACTTGAAGATCCCTCGAAGGCACGCCAGAAAGACCTGGGCAAAGTGGTTGGATAAACATGACTTGACCAATGCAAACGTTGTAGAGGAAAATACAAACCTATTGAGGATCATGTTTCCTTAAAGGTGTGGGTTTTGAGGCAGGAAGAAGGCCAGGGTGGACTGTTGGTGGAGCCGTGGGACTCTTTGCTGGGTGGAGTGGGAATAGGACAGAATGGGATTGTCTGTTTATGCAGACAAATCGTACAGCATTTTTTGTGGAATAGGATTGAATGTGGGCTTAATTACCTTGCATTATTTTGTTGGATGCATTTGCTGGTGGTTCATGTAAAGTGGTATGAACTCTCTCGTACTCTGTAATTATGTTTGCGATTGCCAAAATACGAATATTTGAGGAAAGTGCGTTAGCACTGAATAGCGAAATTCTCCACTTTTGTTAGCGTTGCGTTTGGCTAATATTGTGCTTTGCGTGCGTTAGGTGTCTTTTTTATTGAATATAAATGCTAAGAAGGAAGTTGTATATGCATATATTCAAGAACAAAGATTTTCTGTCTTCCTGCTTGTATTTTCCTGATTTGAATAACTAGCATGCTTAATATTTTTTCTGTTTCACAGAGTAACACGGAAACAGCATTACTTATAAAAATGGAAAATCATATTCCTAATTTTTAGAATTGAGGAATAATTACCGGTATATTATGATTGCCCAGAAGAGTCCAGAGGTCCACACCAGACCTCTTACTCTCTTTCCCACCTTGTAACTTACTGGGTGCTTTGGGGCAAGGGCCCGTGCAGGCATGAGATCAGCTTTACCTCAACCAACCACCCACCAGCTTTCTCTTGTTTGTATTTCATGTTTGCGAGGCTGAGAATGTTTTAAGCCTCCACGATGTTGTTGTTGCCTAGTTAAAATGGGGAAGGGGGGTGGGTCGTGGCTTGTGTAGTTAAGGGAAGGTTGATTATAGCCAGGTAATTTGATGGTGTGTGCACTTGAGGACCACCTTTACCTGTGCATTACGCGAACGGTTTCGTCAGCTACCCCCTTCACCTCATTATGCCGAAGGGAAGGGGTGGAGGAGTTTAATTAGCATAATGTGTGGTAGTAGGGTCGTTGTGCAATGATGCGCCATTAGCTAACGGGAGAGGGAGGTGACGCCTGTAATGATCATTGTCGGAAAAGGAGCAGCAGGAAGATCGCTTTACAGTTCGGTGTGGTTTGGACTGTGCTGTGCTGCTGCTGATGCCGCTGAGAGCTAGCGGTAAAGTGCTCTGCAGGTCTAGTCTAGGCGTTGTTGTTTATCAGCTCGAATTGTTATTAATATTACGTAAGCATAACGTTAAAAATGACGGTGTAAGAGAAAGGCGTGGCGGTAAGTCCTTGCCCTTCGGATGATGCGTTCGTCCTGAAGCTTGGACCAAAGTCAAAGTGTCTTCTCCTTCTGTTTACTTTAGTAGGTGCAAGTAGTGAGACAGTCTCAACCCGCAACCCCCTTCCCTGTAGGGCGATGGCAACCTGAAGTTCGTTACCGATAGATTATCATAATTTCCATTAAATAAATTTCTATTAAATACTCTATGGATACACATAGCATTTTACATAGTAGGATTATTATTTGTCATGAGCAAACAGTTGTAAGTATACGAGGCGACCAGCAAGTAAAAATGTTACCAATAAAGAAGTTACTGGAACTTGATGAACGTTGAGTATGGTTGCAAGTAGATAAAGATTTTGTAACATTAAGAACTTTTTTTTATTTTTAATGACGATGATTAAAATTAGTGACCGTTGTGTGATGTAGCGATCTGGCACTGTATAGGTTACTGTTATGGAGAAGGCAAGTTGTTTTTGAAAAGATTTCTTTTTGGCAAGGATCTTAATACGTATATTTAGTTGGTGGCGGCGAGTTGGGGTCTAAGACAGTATTAGAAGAGTTTATTTGCACGAGTCAGTTCAGTTCTAGTCCGCATGTGGCTTTGACTGTCGTTGCCATTACCCAAATGAATGTTATGCTATTTCTGTTATTTCGTCAAAAGTGAGTTATGAAATGTCATTGAAAGAACCTTTTGCAAACATGGATGGGGTTATTTGAAGTAATTAGTTAATTATATATCCACTTACAAAAACTTACACAAGTATTAAAACAAGTATACATTTTATATATAATTATTGTGTCATATGCATGAACATGATAGTTCTTTGGTTTTCTCGTTACTGTCGGTGAGCTAAGGGATGCTCATGTGAACAGATGTTAGGGAGACACCCCTCTTGCGGCTGCGGTGTTAAAACTTCTAGCTAGAATTAATCTCTCTCTCTCTCTCTCTCCTCTCTCTCTCTCTCTCTCTCTCTCTCTCTCTCTCTCTCTCTCTCTCTTCGTTTCATATAATTAAGTGTCCCTAATAATTCTGATGATCAGTACACTTACCTGAATCTTCAGATAGCTCAGAAATATTGTTTCACTTAAGTGACATCCTAATCTAAAATAAACAGTGCACGCTAGTCCTGATTTATTTCCTCATGCTAATTACACTGACGGCATTTTCCTCGACTTCCATTCCCTATATTCAAAACTGAGATGCTGCAGTTTGAGCAACACTCTGCCTCATTTTCCTAAGTGGCAGCTGGAGTCATGCTCAGAATCCTGCGAGAATTATTCTTGTATATCGACGTTTATGTTGACTTTTATGCTCGCCCGTATTCATGCGTGTTTTTACGCTTTGAGTATATTAGCACAAACCTTGTAAAGGAAAAAGAAATGAGCACTCTGTTTAAACTTTTCTTCGGGATTCTTTTGATTTTTTAGCATAAATCTAAGCTCACTTTGTAGCATTACCTTCCTTTGTTTGTTCATAGCATCATATAATATTTTGACATGAAATCAACAACGTTTATCATGTACTTGTTAGTAACATGTAACAAATACATGTTGTCAATCTCGTAACATTTTCTCCATTCAGTTATCTTGCCCTAGGTAGTCGTCAGTTTCAACTACATTTTAGGTGTGCAGCATTAGGTAACTCAACCAGTAAGTTTGGTTATTTCGAACACAATCGTTCTTGGTAAAAGGATACCCAAAGTGTTAGGAGTATACCTGGTGTTCATACTGTTTTCCATAATATTTTTGGCACTAAAGAATGGTACAATTTTCTTCGTGTGTTAAGTTTGAACGAGTGCCCTTGTACAATATACACGCTTGCTAGTTACCTACCCATGTCTCCAAAGCCCATCCTACTTTATGTGATTCGAGGGGAAACTAATCCAACCGATTGAATGCGCCATGTGTCATTTGAATCCTGTCCAGTAATCGTAAAAATCCCCCTTTTTTATGAGGTCCCACTAGTGCTAATAAGTGACCAACCCCAGGTGCAACGATGATCATTTATTTCTTTTGCAGTTTATGGAGATATGTTTTCATTGTGATTGGATGTATGTTCGTTGTGACTTTTATTTGTTAGGAATGTGACGTTGTATTCTTGTTGATATTATAAACTTTTTTCCTCTTTCATATCTTAAGTCATGGTATGTTAGTTATTTTCTGGCTCCCATCCTGAACTCTTCACTATAAAACTGAATCCCCTCGAGTTAGTTAACCTTGTCTGAGGCCTAACTTTTGACCAGGACTTCAAGCCAGCAGAGTTTCTTTTATAAAGAATTCTTTTACCTTTTCTCTTCCGGGTTGATTATCTACGATGCATTATCGGAAATGGTCTTCATGTCGGTCGCTGTTTCTTTTGTACTGTTTCATATCCGAGAAACGATTTGACTGACGAGAAGCTCTGTGTAAGATGCTTTCAAAAGACCTCTTATATTTGTGTTTTTATTTTTTAATTTCTAAGAATGAAAATGCATTGTGTAATACACAAGTTTTCTAACCGAGTTACCTCAGGTTTAACATTGAAGCCTATCTGTTTATAATTGACACATACATTGAAGTGTTAAGCTTTTGGTAAACATTTTTTTTCTTTGAAGGTAGTTTTGAAGGATAGAACGTGTTTTTCACTGAGGTGACTGGACCCTTAACTCTTAATCTTTATGTCAAGGAGCCATCTTCGATGACTTTCACCCTCGATCCCCAATCCTTGTCCTGATCTGGGAGATGATTGACAGGATTAACCGCCACCGGTGGGATTAGGGTAACTCATGAGTATTTGCACAGTTACGGCCTATACAAACTCCACGTCACTCCTTAGGCCTAAGTTGTCGTCATTACGCTGGGGATGTCAGCAACTGGAGGGCTTATCAGGATGTTATTGTGAAGAGAGAGAGAGAGAGAGAGAGAGAGAGAGAGGTTGGCAAGGGGAGTTAGGTGATTTGTATATATATTTGTTTAAGAATCTTTTATATTTATATAAACATGTTTTACGTCTGAAAATGTTTGGTTAAGTTTAGCCGTGGTTTAGACAAAGGATGGTTGTGGAGTTATCAATTTTGGGAATTTATAGGAATTTTTCCTGAGAGAGGTCTGCAGACGTCAGCGACTAAGCATTATAATTTTCATTTAACGTCAACCCGACGTCGCCTTGCAAGTTATCGTCACTGCCTACTTATATAGTGGATCATTGTTGTTTTATCTCTTGATATGAATGTTTTGTTTGTTTGCTCTGGTCCTTGGGCACTAACTATTAAATATTACTCTTGATCACTTAACAGCAGTGTGTAAGTGTTCTTTATTATTTTATCTTCGTAAATTAGGTGCGAAAACACATGCTCTCTTGTAACAATGGTGAAGGGATGACGGCGCTACGTTGTAACGCGATAAGTGCTCGTTCTGGTTGCTTATTTGAAAATGTGTTTATTCATTTGGAGATTAAACTGCGGGCATGAGTTTTGGTTAAGGGATTTTGGCTCTTATTGTTAGTTTAGCAAATCCTGTTCTTGATTATGTGAGTAATTTTACTGTCCGTGATGATTGATTGCGTTAGGTTCTCTTCATTCCAAATTGCATTGTTGGGAAAGTATATAGGAAGTTACATAGGCTTTGTATGATAATTTTTAGTCATAGGATTTAAGTGGCAAACATAGGGCAAAATGTTTATATATAAAATTTCATTTCTCTAAAACATTAGTGTGATGTTGCTGTCTACTTACAATTAAATGAAAATATAATTGGTTATTTCGAATGGATTTAGTAATACCGTTGTTGAGGATCGATTAGCTTTTTTTAATTACAAAGAACTAATTGGATAGAGATCAGTAATTTAGTATAAATATCTGCTTAAAGATTGAGTGGAGTTCTATGAATTTGAAGCAGTATATGAAATGCATATACCATACTTAATGAACGTAAGTGGAGGCACTTCTCGCGTAATGCTCCCAATGGATGAGAGATGAAGAAATGACATCCGCTAATCCGTTAGACAAGACATCTATTGCTCTAGATGTCAACACCAATCTATCGGGTCACAACTGTCAAAGCAGCTGTTGTCGTCGTTGGGTCATCCGTCGAGGGCTTTTCACTCTTAAGTCACAGTTTTCTTGGATCGTGGTAACGTTTTGTGTTTGCTTATGACGTCACTAGACAATCCAGGGATTGAAAAAGTTCTTTGTTTGTTCTGTCCATTTTTTGTAGTTGTTCTCTAAGAAATCTGATATTGGCGTCAAGACTACTCGGATTTGTATCTAAGTTAGATTTTACATTATATACATATGTTTATTTGATGATATAATGAGTCATATGTGTTATTGCATGATGATTACAATGTGTTTTTCAAGTCTTGAGCGATGACATATGCATTGTTCCTCGGGGTTCAGGGACAGCAGTTGCATTTGTTGATAAAGAAACTTGAGTAATATTGAGCATAATTTTTAGTTGTTCCTAATCAAAGTTACAATGGAGTCAAAATAATTATCATTATCCTGAAAACTGATATTTAGTTCAGTTTACTTTTTAATCAGATATCAGAATAATGAATACGGCTCAGAGCTTGATCATTACATCATGAGTAATACGACTGGATGTTTGATTACTGCTTCATAAGAAAAGGAAGTTACGTTGCCGTAGCACACGAGGCCTTGATTGGAATCTAATTGGCCCTTACAACAGCCACAATCATTGCAATACATGGTACTTAGATTCAGTGATGATAATTTAATATGAGAGTAATAAAGCTTTTGAATGGGGTCTGATGGAATTATCAGATAAGATGGGAATACTTCCTATTTTATTGATGTTCGATAACGTTCGATAACATAGATGAAAGTGCTATGGCAGTTTTTCACAAATCTCTTGAATATTCCATCTTCCTGCTGTGGGGTCTCTCTCTCTCCTCAATAGCAAAATGAAAACCCATCGGAATCTTCATTCGAGAACGATAATAGCTGCAGGGACACCCCCATAAACCAGGGCCGTTATTACCTGTAACTGTGCCTCGCCGACTTTCCTGACGGAGGGCTACCGGTGCTTCTGAACCAAGGGAACGAGCGTCTGATTGCTGATTATTGTTGTTTATGATTTGGTTATGAAGCTCTTCACTCGATTAGGAACTGGTGATTAGCTCTGTTAAGCGCCAAGGAGAGAGCAAGGGGGAGGCTGGAGCCGAGGAATGAGAATTAACGAAATATATTGTTCTGGTGAACGCGCGCGCGCCTCACACACACACACACACACACACTCTCTCTCTCTCTCTCTCTCTCTCTCTCTCTCTCTCTCTCTCTCTCTCTCTCTCTGTATACATGTATGTGTGTACATGTATGTATATGTATATATATATATATATATATATATATATATATATATATATATATATATATATACACACACAAAACACACACACACACACATATATATATATATATATATATATATATATATATATATATATAGAGAGAGAGAGAGAGAGAGAGAGAGAGAGAGAGAGAGAGAGACTATCGTCCTACCTTCTTTATGCAGCGGCGCCAGTATGCCACACCTACACCACTCCAGTATGTCATAAGCGATATAAAGCAATTGGCACACGACTTTTATAGTGATATGCTACGTACGCATTTTGCCCTTTGCAAATTATGGTGATAAACTGCGAGAGCCCCGCCTTTGCTACTCGAGTGTCAGTGTTTGTTGCTATGATCGTTTATGTTAGCAATTTTTTTACGCTTTAGTAAATAATACTGAAAGGTAACTTTTCCGTTTCATAACAGATATTCCTTTTAAACTGACTATACCTATACAGTTCATTAAAGCATACATATGTTTCTTACCTTTTACTACAATGAAAATCATTATTTCTTACTCCTTTAAACAAATTCACTTTGGAATCGTATGTTTGGATGTATGTTTATAGGATTCGTATGTATATACGTATGTATATATATATATATTTATATATATATATATATATATATATATATATATATATATATATATATATATACAGTATATACAGTATATTAAGCGTTATGATTTCGGTAGGTCTAACATTGAAGATTACGATATATGTTTTCTAACTTCAGTAAGAAATGGGCTGATAACTTGCGACCGGTATCAGTAGTTGAGAAATGTTATTTTCAGTGACCTTGCTTGGCTTTGTTTTAGGAGTTTAGTTGCATGTGTATTTTTAGCGTACGAAGTAAGTAACCTAAGACCTTTTATTAAGGGGTGGTACTTTTCTTACACCAGTTTCAGTTAAGTTATACAGCAAGAGGAGATGCTGGTATTGTTTAACCTTGTTGAACGTAATGTTTTTTCGTCATATTGCAAAGTCAGATGGTGGTTTTTGGTGAAAATTTATATGTTTTGGGAATCATTTCGTTTGTGATATGCTCGCCGTAAAATTGTTTGTTAATGTGGCACACTGACGCCGCCGAAAATTGAAGATTGGACAAACAAGTCTCTCTCTCTCTCTCTGTGTGTGTGTGTGTGTGTGTGCGCGCGCGCGCGCGCGCGCGTATGCGTAACGTTTCTAGTAATAGATTACAGTGACCATGTTGTTCATGGTAAAGTACTTGTTACCTGTAATTAAAAGATTTAATGATTGATTTTCTGCTGTTGGTATTTTGATATTTAGACGTTAAGCAACGATGATTTCACAGGAGCTGTAAGGATATTGGTGGTGCTGATTATTAAAAAAAAAAAAAATATGTATGTGGCCTCTTTATAACGGCATGAAGGACGAGCGACAGTGTTTTAAAGGGCGGTGTTTTTGTTAAATATATGCAAGAGAATTCTGCATCAAGAGGGAGGTTGCTAGTGAGTATAGTCCTCTTTTCTTTTTCTTTTAGAGAACACTGTTGAACATGTATTGTGGCTTTTAACCGTGAATATAGATATCATCTCGTAGTCATCTATAATCAGATGGACTTTGCTGTAATTCTTTAGTTTTATATTAGATGACTTATGTCAGATATCGATATGATACGAAAAAGATTAAAAATTCTATTTACTTGCCAATGAACTCTTGGGTGATCTTGAGAGTTTAAAACAGATGTTAAAAAAAGATGCGTTTATAGATACAAATAGTACCTGAAGAACTGCTTTTTCTTCGCCATAATTAAAAAACTTGGATATTATCATTAAAATAAAAATTAAGTTTGCTGTGAACGTTATTCGCTCTTATTTAATTAAAAAAAAAAATTAATACAGGGTACATTAGGTGCATATTAACAGAATTGTAGGGCACCTGTGTGTTTTGTGTGTGTGTGTGTGTGTGTGTGTGTGTGTGTGAGAGAGAGAGGGGGCGGGGGGCGGGCTGGTAGTAAAACAACGGTACCTCCTCGTTTAGCCTCCCCAATTAACTCCTCAACAAAGCCACTACCTATACCGTAATTGTGCATTGCTAATCACACCCATGTTGGGACTGCATTTGCAAATAATTACCCTTAATTTTTGTCAAGAGTTGGCAGGCTCAGACATGTTCAAACACTCCATGTCAAGTGAAGAGGCTTCCTTTCCTTTCTCTCTGTCCGTGGAAGTGCTCATGTATTCTCTTTTAAGGACACGCTAGTATTTCGTAATTTCATTTGTCGCACTTGAAGTTCTTAAAGCACCACTGATGTTGCATTATGGAACAGTACCGTATCATATACTGCTAGCATATTCTGTAGCCTAAGTATAGGCTGCAATAGAAATCATGTCTGCTCCGTCCCTTTATCCAGACAGAGTTCACCGCCGTTCCCATTTCAGACTGTTAGACGTGGAAAGTGGCTATCGTTGTGAAAGCTATCGAAGGCCGAAAGGAAATGCAAAGTCAGTTCGTGCAGCCTGATGACGGCCTGGTATTATGGGCGATGGACGCTTCCTTCTGTGCTTTGCATATGTTGTCCTCTCCCCCTTTAGGCTTCCCCCAGGTGCCCCCTCCCCCCTACCTTTTAGACCATCATTCAGCCGTGGCAGGTCCTTTTAAAAGGCGTTGCGGAAGCTGTGAAAAAGGACTTCACGCGCCCTCTTTAATGGTAAGGATCGTGCAGGTTCTTGAAGGCAGTTAGTGCTTATTCAGTAGGTGGTCAGGATTACTAGGTGAATCGATTCTCTCTCTCTCTCTCTCTCTCTCTCTCTCTCTCTCTCTCTCTCTCTCTCTCTCTAACCATGGAAAGACTGAACGTCCTCTGAAGCTCCCTTGCTTGGCACTTGAGAAAAATTAATATAGGACGAAAGAGTTCAAATTATAGTTTCAAATGTCAGTTTAGCCAGTTATCACCCCAAGTGTCAACTCCATATTTTTGTGTCCCTTAAATGTCGCCTCACTAACAGCCTTTTCTCAAGGCGTCCAGCTGGTCACGAAACTTTCCCCCAATTTGCGGTCGTCTTCCGACCTGTAATCAAGCGTCATGAATGACGGAACGTTATCTCCCTCCAAAGGAGTTGGACACATCTTCAACCTGTAAAATGCTCTATCGGGGGTTCTTTCCTTTCATGAGCATTGCGCGGTCACGAAGGCCATTTCAGGGCGTGTATTACGAAGTGTTTATTTTGGGACTACTTTCTCTTCCTTTCTATTTCGCTGGTAGGTGGTAAATCGCTCATGCAATCTAGTGTATGGTTTTCTTTTGCAACATGTGCATCTATGGATGTTGAGAACTTCTTGGTTGATGTAGAGCAAGGAAAGGCTTGAATTTTAAGGGCGTGTGTGTGTGTGTGTGTGTACAGAAAAAATATGAATCAGATTGCTTTATGATATGATCCTTATATATATATATATATATATATATATATATATATATATATATATATATATATATATATATATATATATATATATATATACAGTATATGTGTGTGTAATTGTAATAGCCACAATGCTTTATATATGTGTGTGTGTATATGTATATATATATATATATATATATATATATATATATATATATATATATATATATATATATATGTATATTGGTATAGATTGATATTACAATAGTTCTCTCTCTCTCTCTCTCTCTCTCTCTCTCTCTCTCTCTCTCTCTCTCTCTCTCTCTCTGACAGAAAGATAGAAAATCCTAGTTGAAGTACTAATCTTCCATCGATTTTGTATCTTCAGGCGCGTATATGGCGAAACATTCCCTACTGGTACAAGATACATCTCTAACCCTCCCCCTTTTCCTTTCACTCTCCCCTCACCTTTCCCCCCTCGCGCTCCGCGTTCTAACAAGAAAGGCAAGGTAGTATTTTGCGCTATCGAGCTAACAATTTGGATGGGAAGTGGCTGAGAGAGAGAGAGAGAGAGAGAGAGAGAGAGAGAGAGAGAGAAAGAAGAGAAGCAATGGGTAGTAATATTGAAAGAGATTTATGGATGTGTGAGTCACGGAGACATGATGAGTTGGGCTTATACAATCGGGTATTGAGGAGAGCGGACCTGCACCAGCTATCTCATCATCGTCATCGTCATCATCATCATCATGATAATAATTGTTATTATTATGGAAGGTTCTATGATCATTCAACAAGGAGAGGTCCAGGCCAGGCTCCACCATGTCTAACATCTCTCGAGTCCGATAGGCAACATAACCCCGCTTTATTAAAATAAAGAACTTTCGGTACTTGTTATAGAGACCAGTCATGTTTTGAGTTAAACGTTGGTAATCGTCTTACAATGAAAAGTAATTTGGTTTAAAATACCCAGTAGTGATTGTTTAACAAAAGGGTGTAAGGTGATAAGCGATATATATATATATATATATATATATATATATATATATATATATATATATATATATATATATATATATATATATTATTAGCTGAAGCCACTGTTAAAGTTCAAAATGAAACGACAGAGTGCCAAAAACTTTCGTGTATTTTAGCACATCTTTCCCAGTGGATTCAGCTAATAAACAAAATCACCCGCTTACTTTTGCTATTTCTTAGTTTGTGTGTATACACACACACACACACACACACACAAAATTAACCATAAGTGTATTGGTTGAAGTTGATATGTTTCTGATCAGTGAAAATAAAGCAGAAAACCTTCACTCCCTTGCCAGACAAAAAAGAAATAATAATAATAAATTTTTGAAGGGAATCCTTCGTTTGTGGTGTTTCCTCTTCAGTGTGATGTATGGGACCTTACAAGAAGTTGAAGCGAAACGAAGCGCTCTATATTTTTTTTTCTTCTAGAACAGCCATGTGTTTATAATATTTATTGGTATTTCCGTATGACTTTAGTTTCTCATTTTTAATGTTAGAGCAGTCGGAGTACTGTAATGCTATTTTGCAACCTTAATATTAGAATATGTACCGATTTTTATTTTCCAACTTAAGTCTGATTTGAAAAGCTTTTAGATAAGTATTTAAACTCACTACATGCATACATACGTTTATGTTTATATATATATATATATATATATATATATATATATATATATATATATATATATATATATATATATATATATATATATATATATATATGTGTTTGTGTCAGTCTGTCTGTCTGTCTTTCTCTGTATGTCTGTCTGTTGGTCTTTATGTTCGTGTGCATTATTTTTTTGTTACGAATGAATAGACTATTTTCTGTTGTAGTGGTGACGGGAAGAGGCCTGGATTCTACGCATGAGAGTCAGTTGAAGAGAAACAAATAAATAATGAATGGTGTGTTGATCAGCGCAAGACCCACTTGTACTGGACTAATGTTCAACTCTTGAGGTTGACTGGTATGGTGTTATTCAGATAAGTCTTTCATAACTTGAGATAGTATGACGGGACAGATGGGAAGTGTATTTGGTTTGTAATTTTAAGATCTGGACAGAAGGGAAGTGTAAAACAATTGTTAACATGATATTTGTGTGAAGTATTTTGGAATTCGTATTTATTTGAAGAAGACTTATAATTCTTATCTCTGCTTCTGCGTTTTTATTTCACGCCTTTATTAAGGTGTGTAATTGCAGGAATTTTCTTTTTGTCATAGCTTGAGTCTTTTAGAAAATTTCCTGGTCTTGTTTTCATTTTTTTTTATCTATTTTTTGTAATCTTCATCTTTTATTTATCCTTCCCAGCTTCAGATTGTCCATTACTTCAGTCGATTGTTGCAGCCCCCTCTCTCTCTCTCTCTCTCTCTCTCTCTCTCTCTCTCTCTCTCTCTCTCTCTCTCTCTCTCTCTCTCTCTCTCTCATCGGTTTTCCTCAAGCCTCCCCCATCACACACATTTTCATTGGCTGTCGAAGTGATCGTAGGCGTCTTGTCACTTCAAGAATAAATTGCTCGTAATAAGTTTATCATGAGTGACGCTGATGGAGAAGGAAGGGATATTTCACAAGTCCCCCCTGCCGTTATTCCTCCTTTGCTGGCAAGCCGACAGCTCTCTCTCTCTCTCTCTCTCTCTCTCTCTCTCTCTCTCTCTCTCTCTCTCTCTCTCTCTCTCTCTCTCTCTCTCTCTCTCTCTCTCTCTCTCTCACACACACACACCCCCTACTGAATTGGCAAACTAACCATTCTCTCTCTCTCTCTCTCTCTCTCTCTCTCTCTCTCTCTCTCTCTCTCTCTCTCTCTCTCTCTCTCAGACACACACACACTTCTGAATTGGAAAACTAACCATTCTTCTCTCTCTCTCTCTCTCTCTCTCTCTCTCTCTCTCTCTCTCTCTCTCTCTCTCACACACACACACACACTTCTGAATTGGAAAACTAACCATTCTTCTCTCTCTCTCTCTCTCTCTCTCTCTCTCTCTCTCTCTCTCTCTCTCTCTCTCTCTATGGATGGTAAACGTCCTATTCCCCTCTCCTCCTGTCCCTCTCTTTCTCCAGTTTGAGATGGGAATGTAATCTATATTGGCCGTGGCAAAAGTTTAAGAAGTAAAGAATGTGCTATCTCTCTCTCTCTCTCTCTCTCTCTCTCTCTCTCTCTCTCTCTCTCTCTCTCTCTCTCTCTACTTGTTGAAATTTCTTCTTATCACAGTTGACAATCTTCGTTTGCCGTACATACTTTAGTCGAGAGAAGTACCTTGTATGGGTCTTCCTTTAAGGGTTGCCTCCAGGGTAGTTTTCCCTTTCTTGATATTCAGACTATCGATTGTCCACCATGTCTGTCGAAAGAGTACTGAAAACTCTGATCGGTTTTAACTGCTTCATCATGCCAACTTGAAATCTCTCTCTCTCTCTCTCTCTCCTTAATGTAAAAAAAAAAAAAAAGTGTCATCAAGACATGATTAAAAGTACGTTGGAATAACTAATTAGAGGTTTAAGGGG
>NC_089796.1:61603862-61713862 GCF_040412425.1 Macrobrachium rosenbergii
GGGCGTGAGGTTCTACCTTTGGGAGGGAGTCGTTTATGCTGATTGAGTCATTACAGCCGAAGAATCCAGTCACAGTATTGTGGCGAGACATTGATGTCATGTTCACTCCTTGGTTGATTGGCTTAGGAACTAGTGACGTTTTTTCGTTCATGTTTTTTTTTTAGTTGGCGATTGGTTTAAGAAGTGACTTATTTGAGTGATTGCCTTATGAGTGTTTGATTCCGAGTGGGTTGAGGAGGTCCGGACACTTGTATTTTCAGTGAAGTGGGGTGGATGGGGTAGGTATGTTGTAGTATTCACGCTTTATGATAAATCGATAAGTCGGATATTGTGGTTATTACTACCAAAAAACTTCCTTGTAATCTATCGAGGAAGATGAGTTAAGTTATTAATATCGGTAGTGGAGAAGAACTGACTATGGGAAATTGATGTTACCAAGCGATTATATTTTAAAAATATTGTTTTTCAGACGATGCATCAGCCTTTATACATATTGCCGGCATAAAAGAAGTGATGAATGTCGGGTCTGTGTTTTCAACAATAATGAGCTTCATGAGATGCGTTTTTTCAAGTAAGCCAAGCTAAAGGCTTTCAGATTGATCTATCAACATTTAATTTGCTGACTTGGCAGTAAGTAATTTGTCTTGGTGACCTGGAAGTAGCATTAGAGGCTATATGTGTTTGTGGGGGCATCTGTGAATGATACTCCTAGGGTGCTGTGGTGTGCCCTCTGTGGTTTCCGTGGGGTTCACCTGGCTGCCCTTGGGTATGCATTTATCCGCAGGGCACGAAGAGCAGCTCCTCCCCCTCCCGCCGAATCGATTCCCTCCTCCCCCTTTAGGTAGAACGTTACCTCTTTCTCCCACATTATGATCTAATCTTTTTCTCTTTTTTTCCACATTGTGATTATCAAGAACTGCCTCTGCTGAAGATAGTGATCAGGTTTTATTGTGATGCACTTAAGCATATTAATTTGCTTTTGGGCTTTAATTCCATCAAGATAAATAAAGATAGTAGTGTGTGCTTGACGAAATTATTTAAATCGAGCTTAGTATCCGAGACCGACTCAAGGCCGTTTTTGAACGACAGTTTAATGTATAAAGATTCTAGAATATAAATTTGCTAATAGCTTATGGTTTTGTGTTGCTAAGTGAAAATTAAATCACTGGATAATTATTACTTGATATGCTTCTAAACTTTAAAGGAAAAGTAATTTTGGCGCGATTGTACATTTACCTTCTTCCTTCTGCTCATGTTCACACGGGACGTTATTGTATATTATCGTAATTGTTCATTCTTTATGTCGACAAATTAGTGTCACCTTGGCACAACACTGTAATAATTAAAGTCCTCTGAAACTTATTATCAATGTATGTCCGGGTCTTATTATTAGCCACGTTAATTTCCTTCTTTATTCTTCTAGCGTTTCCTTTGATAATAACTGCAGAATCGCATCAGCAGGTATTTAAGAATTTCTTTTGCCTTCGCCATTTTGCTTATCTTTGTGTCTGTAAAAATCCAGCGGAAAGGAAATTGTCAACATTAAAGATGCCTGGGGGCATTTGCATAAACGCCCTGAGAAAAGGTTTCTCTTGTTTCCGGCGGGAAGGATGCCGATGTGAGGTTGAAATAGGAGCCCCATTTGCAACCTCAGTTTCTTTTAATGAGGTTAACGTACGACCCATTCGCAGCTTCTTTCTCCCATTCCGTTTTTTCTCTCTCTCTTGTTTCAGTCATTATCTTTTAACATCCTTTTGTTTCCGTCCTGGCCTTCCGTTTGTGGGAGTCGCAGGTGGGTTGTTGCCGTTTCCACCGCGAATTGAGTCATTAGCTCATTTGCCCCCATTGCTTTATGAGCCCTCGGTGGCGGGTGGCGATGACACCGCTGCCACACAAAATGCCCTTCGTCACCGGGGTTAGGTCAGCTCAGGCGACGGTCGGGTCAACCAGTTCCTTGCTGTTCACTGTCTGATCAAGTGCCCTTTATGGATGATATGATGTGAGCTTTGTGTACTTTTCGTTTTGACCTGCTTGTTTTAAGGTTAAAACTGTTAATGTTTCGTGGTACATAAGGAACTACTGTATGTAAATATAGTAGGGGCTGCATTTACGTTGCGAAGCAGTTGTAATGATGATACTACTTATCTGTTTTGTGTTTTATTTTTATTTTATGCACATAGGTACGAATTTTTGTTTAACTTTCTTATTTGGGGCAACATTTGATTATTAATTATTGATCATTCATTTCTGTTCTTTCCAGGTGACCAAGTACCGAGTAGAGAGCTGTTCAGCCAAGACGAACTGTTCCTCGTGCTTGGGGGCCCGAGATCCTTATTGTGGTTGGTGTTCTTTGGAGAAAAGGTAAGGATACCTCCGTCTCTTTTCAAGCCTCGTTTTGTAGTTTTTACTAATTGTCTACATTGTGTTTTTGTTTATATATATATATATATATATATATATATATATATATATATATATATATATATATATATGTATATATATACACACACATACATACATACATACATACACATATGTATATATATATATACATATATGTATAAATATATATACATATATATTATACACACACACACCTTTGAAAGAGGATTTAGAATCGGACCCATTTGCGTTAGTTGAGAAAGCATTATGATACGGAACTGGATGAGATTCTCTATAATCCATAGGCAATCGTAGCAGAAAGACTGATAGGAGATAGGTATATTATTCTGCTCGTGTCCTGCAGATGACTGGAAAGAGAATAGGGGAGATAAAGCTCATGGATGGACCTTTATCAGGGTAGTTAGAGGGGGAGGGAAGTGAAGGTTTAAACGGTGGGGGTAGGGGAGGGTAAAGTGGACGAGAGAGAGAGAGAGAGAGAGAGAGGAGAGAGAGAGAGAGAGAGAGAGAGAGAGAGAGAGAGATTTGAGTTACAGTAAGGTCATCTATTTTGTTATCTGGGTCTAGGTAGAAGTTGATGTATGGCCAGGTGTAGGATTGTAATAGACAGGAGTAGAACTGGGGAATCGTTGTCTTAATTAGGGGCACCCAGTTTAGCTTTTGCTTGTATAGATTTGATAGCTAGAGAGAGAAAGAGAGAGAGAGAGAGAATTGAATTTTGTATTATTTTTCGATTTCAAAAATATTTTAGATTTATTTTGTTCTGAGATGATTTTTCATGGTGTATAATACTTTGATAAAACGAGGTGACTAATTTTTGTATTTTGTATGAGCTAATAGCGCTTTGTGTAAGGCAGGACTCAATGTAAGAAAAGTTCGTGAGCGCTTAAAAGCCTTCGTTACTCGCTCTGTTATTTTTCTTCCATTTAATATCACATTAAATTACTTTGCAACATGGAAAACTCTCATTATGAGACAACGTTGTAACTATAAGGGATAGTATTTACTTTATATATTTTTGTTCGAATTTTTGGAACATTGCTACGACGATGATTGCGTTTAGGGAGTTCTTTTAACTGTATACTTTATCATAAGTTGTGGTGAATATTTTAATTTGAATTTTGATATTTTTGGAATTTTTATTCGTGTCTTAATTAGGAGTTGGTTTGTGAGCCTTATGGAAATTCTCGTGAGCGTGGATCTAAACCGCTTAATGTCCGGGAACTACTCAGCGTTGCTTAATGGCCTACCAGGTTCGCTCTAATATGAGTCAAAGACCCAAATTTATGAAGATAATCTCTTTGTGAAAGCGGAATTCCGCAGAACGAAATTTATTTAGCAAGGCAGATAAACTTGTTTGAATTTACACAAGTTCTTCCTGCTTTATGGGCTAGGCTTGAATATTTAAGAAGTGGCGGTAAAGAAGATAGGGATTTCAAAGAATAAGCTTAGATATTAATTTTAGTTTTTTTTTTTTTTTAATTTAACGTAGATATTCTTTGTAAAGACCGTTGCTAGTACTCGTCGGTGAATACTTGAGATTTTAAAATTAAAATTTGAAATTACACACACCCACAGATAGATAAATAGATACATAGATAAATTTTGTATGTTTGTTTATATAGATAGATAATTACATAGGTGAATTTATATGTTTGTGTATGTTTATATTTAAGTATGTAAGTATATATGCATGTTTGTATCTACGAGCTTTTTCATGTAAACGCGTGACTTTTACATTCACAAATATTAAGCCTCAAATATCGTTTGATATGACTTCGATATTAGAGATATTTGTGGTATGATGTTTGATATCTATACAATATATATATATATATATATATATATATATATATATATATATATATATATATATATATATATATATATATATATATATACTGTATATATATATATATACATATATATAACTAGACAATGATAGTTTAAAATTTATGTTGGCAGGCAGAGTTAGGTAACAATTTTTTTTATTGCTTGCTTCGACCAGATAGTTCATGTAGAGATGATCAGCTAATGAATTTAAAGAAGTTTTGCAGTTATGAGATTTGAGGACTTCCGTGCTCATGGGTACATGGATAGGCTGAGCGGCTTGCAGCTCTACGAACTCCTTTTCGAAGGGTCAGGCTCGCTTGCGAATTGATCCCCACTTAGAATACATGAGTTTCTTATATTCATGGGACCCTGAGAATTGTTGAGTCTTGTTGCATATATTTCTCTGTATATTTTATCATCTGTATATATTGCAGGTTGTTTCCTGAGCTCCCCTCGAGTTTTCTTGGAATCCTTCGGGAACAGAACTCAAAGTTTCGAGTCTTATGTCAGGGAACTTTTGCTATTTGGAGCTGATTATCAATATTATTTCAAATGATTTTGTCCAAAAGCTCTTGTGATAGAAGTCTAGAGTTGTATATATTATCGTTTTTGTGAATATTATTTTTTTCGTCAGTAATATTTTTCCCTGGTAGAGGGTGACTTCAGAGAAAACCCCAACACCAGTCTCTGCCACTTTCATCCTTTTATTGCTGAATCAAGGATTAAACACTGTGTGCTGAAAGTTTAACACAGTATCACATTTCCCGTCAGGCTTTTGATTTTATTTAATTGGTTCGTGGAAAATTTATGGATTTATTGTCTTCCTTTGATAATGCAGGATATGCTTGCTATATTTTTATTGAATACTTGAAAACAATTCCATTGGTTTCTATTTTAATTTAGAATATGAAGATATTCTAAAATTAATTTTTATATATTAAATATTTTTATTTGGAGTTTGTATTTTAGGTTACTAAGTTATTATCACCGTGAATGAAGGCTGTTTTTTAAAGTTTATTGTTTACTATATTTTTATTGAATACTTAAAAACAGTTCCATTGGTTTCTATTTTAATTTAGAACATGAAGATATTCTAAAATTAATTTTTATGTTTTAAATATTTTTATTTGGAGTTTGTAAGTTTATTGTTATTTATAATTGACTAAATTATAAGCTTTTGCGATGAATCAAGAACTGATTACATGTCTCCCAACATTTAGAGGTGTCATGTTATTGAAGGTTATTCATGAAGACGGAATAAAAAAAATTCTTGAGGTCGAACTGAAAATCAAAATTCATTAACAGCCCGACTGTCTTTTATCATGCGCCCTGGGTAGAAGTGAGAACCATTCATTCCCTTTTCCTTTGGGTTCTCAACTTTTCTCTTTCACTCCCCTTTATTGCCACCAGCGTCTGCTCTCTGAAAGCCTCAAGTAATCTGACCGCATAACGAAGCTCTGCCATCTGTCATGATTAACCACACGGGAGTATGTTGTGAAGGCGCTAAGAAGGAGATTGTTTACACGTTTAGTAAGATGAGGAGTCGGGATTGTTATGAACGTCTCTCTCTCTCTCTCTCTCTCTCTCTCTCTCTCTCATTACACATTGATTCATCTTTCTTTGTAAGTTTAATTTTCCTCAGTTTCAATATTTATAGACGTGGCACTTCTATGCATGAAGTGCGATATAGCCTACTGTTTTCATGTGTATAATGTTTCCCTACCTGCTTTTTCTTTCGATCAAAAAAAGTTAAGTATATCTTAATTTAACCAGACCACTGAGTTGGCATAACAGCTCTTAGGGCTGCCCGAAGGATTAGATTTATTTTACGGGCTAAGAACCAGTTGGTTACCTAGCAACGGAACTCTACAGCTTAGTGGAATCTGAACCATTAGACGAGAAATGAGTTTCTATCACCAGAAATAAATTCCTGATTCTTCATTGGCCGCTCGGAGAGTCGAACGCTGGGCCAACAGCGTGCTGGCCGAAAGCTCTACCCACCCATCCAATGAAGAACTTTCTTTCGATCAAGACTGTCTTCATGGAACCCAGTTGTATTTTACAGTATCGTGTCTTACAACCATGTTGGGTAATCTGATGGGGTCATGCAAACTTGTGTCCATGTTTTCGTTGCATTAGCCGGTGTTCGTTAATGGCCTGAAATATCCGCCGATTATTCTTCATAAAGGATTTTTCCTTCATCCGTTGTGGACAGTATGAAAGACGGAGGCACCTGATTTTAACTTCCAGACAGTTAAAGTTAACAAGATGCCGAGAGAAAAAAATGTGAAAATTCGCTCTTTTCCATAGGTTATTATAGTAGAATAGAATATGGGTAATTAGGTTTACATTAGAACTTATTTTTACAGTGGCAAGAGGAGTAAGAATGACGCACGGTAATACAGCAGCAGTGAATAGTAATATGTAAATTTATCAATTAAATAACCCCAATCCGAGCTGCAATTGTTTGATTTATAAATCAAACAACTGCAGTCGAGACCTATCATCCAATACGCTGTGGTTCGTCAGACGTTGTGACTGCTCTGTGACGCATCTTGTGTGGGTCCCATCAAGGTCTCGTCGCCTCCAAGCGCTGACGCTTGGAATAGGTAGGTTCTTGGTCTTTGGTCCTACTTGCGAGCCTCCACGGCCTCCGGCATTCTCAGTCAGAAACGGGAACACCTCTTGAACGTCTTTGATCTCACGAGTTTCGATTGAGAAGCCACTGAGGGAACTCGACTTTTTCACATCTCGCATCACAGTGAATATCATGGTTTTGTAGATTTTGTTTCGAAAATTATCTATGGGTACAAGGTGCTTCATGCATTCGTGATAATTTGTATTGGCTAATAAACTAACCAGCCCTTTTATTACCAATAATTCCAGATGGATTTCATGTACACCTTGTTATCGCGCAAGAATGGGGCAGGAAATGTGTTGCCCAGCGACTTGTTGCTTAACAGCAAATATGTTAGCTATCCGTAGAATTCTATCATAAAAAGTCAACATATCCCGTAGTGTGTTGCTTCTTTGGGCTTGGTAGTAATTTAGAAATATGACTTATCTAGATTCATTTCCATTAAAAATCGAATTAAAATATATATATATATATATATATATATATATATATATATATATATATATATATATATATATATATATATATATATATATATATATATATATTGTTTCCTTTGTAAATACCATTACAACATCATCGACGATTTCTCTTATGTGCCTTTTCGTTCTTTCAGTAACGTATAACTACGTATGATATATTTATGCTTTAGCATCAAAGAGGAGTTTCACGTGTTCCTGCATGTGCACGTGCCTCCTTAGAGGCGTGTGTTTTAATATGTGCGTGTGTGTGTGTGTGTGCGTGCATTATGTGCAGCCGGCGGCGGCCACAGTGCCTCAAGTGGGGAAAGGAATTCTTGGAAAGAGAAGAATGGTAGCCTCGGTGTTTTGTGACGATTTTTGAGATATTTTCGGCACTATTATTGCTTTTTCTCTCTCTCTCTCTCTCTCTCTCTCTCTCTCTCTCTCTCTCTCAGTATATTATTTTTTTTTTCTATTGACTCCTCTTGGAATACAAATGTTACCTGTCTCCTCCTCTTAAGTCGAGACGGCACTGTGCTGGAAGGCTGTGATTACAGTTTATATTTTTATATGTTTGTAATTTTACCCTTTCGTTATTATTATTCTGAATTCCAGAGCAGATACGAAAATTTGCTGTACTTGAAAAAAAGTATTTCCATTCGTATGATACTGAATTGAAGTAAACAAACAGTGCGGAAGAGTGGATTCTTTTAGATTTTCACATAGAGTTTCAAATTCAGTCGTTATTTTGGAAATGTTTGCATTGATACCTTTCAGCTTAAATCAAATGTTAATAGAAATTAATTTATTACATGCTCATTACAGATGCTGGAGGGATTTCGTATTGTAAATCTCATCTTATTTGTCATTGTGTGATTATATATATATATATATATATATATATATATATATATATATATATATATATATATATATATATATTTATATTTATATGTATATATACAGTATATGTATATATATATGTATGTATATATATGTGTGTATTATTGTGTATACATATGTATGTGTATATATATATACACTTATACAATGATACACATATATATACAGGTATATATATACATACATATATATATATGTTATATATATTAATGTTTGTACATTTACAGAATCATTGCATATATAATTTGTTTGCACCTTTGCAAAAGTAAATCTGGCATAGCACTCCGAGATTGGAATAATTTTAAATTTTCAGAGCAAAGAAAAAAGTCATTTTTTGCAATAATTTCCAGGGTATAAAGCAGCGACTGGGATTAAAATTCCGGGAATTATCGACCAATCCATTTAATCTCGTACGTTGAAAGAGATTTTATGTTGTGAGGGGGTTGACTTAGAGAGGACGCAAAAGAATTCCTCTAGTGTGTAGTTCCAAGAGCAAGTCGGGCTTTGAAGCAGAATATTTGATCAAGTTTTTTCTTCTTTTCACTCTCTTTTTTTTTCGTTTTCGTTCAACAGCCGTATGTTAATTTATGCTCTTAGTATTTTCATGTTTGGTTGTTATTCCTAGAATGAGTTTTCTTTGTGAGGTTCTGGCTCTAATTTCCTTCTTTCACTGCCTTCTTTTATATGGTACTGAACTGGAACCATCTCATATATTTCGACTGTTCTTAGTAGGTGAGATGGTAATTTTTTGTCATTACTAACAGGTCCACACTTTGTGGAGAGTTCTGATTTATTATTGTTAATCCTTGTTTCAGGACTGAGCTTTTAAGAAATCTGCCTAAGAGATAAACCTTAGTTTCTTCGACTGGTTAGGAGAGAGATCTTCCAAATATACAAGCTTCGTCTATATACCTGAGACCGGGAAGCGCACACACACACACACACACACACACACACACACACACACACACACACACACACACACACACACACACACACACACACCGCTCTCCACAGCCACGTCTCAATCTCACACCTTTATATCCTAATCCCATTTTCTGTTTCTGGAAATCAGCGACCTTCCCGTAAAAGAAAGCATTGTTTATTTTTGTTGTATCATCAGACCAAAAGAAAGTGAAGTATACTCAGTCTCTTTAGGCACAGGAGATAGAATAAAGCTTTCAGCTGATCCAACACGTTGAAGAGTTCGAAGGTCCAGCAAACTTCAAGATCAAGTCTGCTTAGGAAGGAGGGCCGGACATGTTGAGATGCAATCAGGCGGGCGATTGAAAGAAAACCTTCCACCCCTTTCCTCTGGCCAGTTTACAAGGCCAGTACAAGTAAACAGACAAGCGTTCAGTGATGCCGACACTGACATAAACACCTTTACATAAGCGTACACACACACTTGCTCACACGGATACATCACATGCGCATACATGCACTGATACGCGTACACGTTCTTTGAGACGCCATTACGAGTCCTGAACAAAATGCCAAGGCCTTATTCGGGCGTTAAGCATGAACACTGAATCTAATCATCACCTGTAGCGCTGTTTCCTTTGAGAGTTAGCGGCTCCTGCCTGCTGTTATCGCAGGGGGAAAATGTTAGTGGGCTCAGAGAGAGAGAGAGAGAGAGAGAGAGAGAGAGAGAGAGAGAGAGGGAATATATAAATGTTGCCGACATGCCCATGTACTTAGTGACATGTCAAAGTGGGAGGATCATCTTCACTCCCACAGTCTTGCTCAAACGGGAACTTTTGGGATAGGTTGGGTAAGGACTCCTTTAATTTTTTATATTTTTACTTACGAAGAGAGAGAGAGAGAGAGAGAGAGAGAGAGAGAGAGAGAGTTAATTGTTGGTGAAAAAGAGATAGTTGTGGCTGACCCGGAGGTGATAGGAAGATGTTTACTATAGTGTGTTGCTGTTTGTGAAGGAGTATTGTGGGGCGTTAGCAGAAATGACAAGGCAACGTACGTTGAAACTGAATATTTTCTTTGGAACCTTCTGATGTTTGAATGGTTGTTGTTAATAATTGGAATCTTACTGTTTGCAAGGGTAAAGTAGGTAGGTCTATTTTTATGTGCGGGCCTTGTTAGATACGCTTAGATTTTTTCAATGCTTTGAATCAATATTTATATTTATTCACATTTCGTTGCTCAGATGTGTGCGCGTTTAATGAAAATGATTTAGCATCTAACATAAGACTTTTTTTAATATATCGAATATAAGACTTTTTTGTAATATATAATCGCTCTTTGACCATTTTTCCTGTTATAACGCAACCTTTTTACAGCGAAACGTGGAGACTTCGTAGTACTTGTGTGTGTGAGAGAGAGAGAGAGAGAGAGAGAGAGAGAGAGAGAGAGAGAGAGAGAGAGAGAGAGAGAGAGAGAGCTTGGCTGGTCACCATGAAAGATATCGAGTGGATGTTGTTAGGTTGGCTCTGAGTGGGATGACCAATCGATATCTTGCCGTCAAAAGCTCTTGGCCTTCGGATGAGGTAGGAAGCAAGACAGAGAACACCACCAGCTCCCTCTCCGTGAAGATGGTTCTGGTTGATGAGAAATGGCGTTCGGAATTGCAAATGCACGAAAGAAAAAGGGAAAAATGAAAAGAAGGACATCTCTTCTCTTGCTTCCTTTTTCTTTACTCGTGGGAGAAAACGGGATCAAAGAAGACTAGAAGAAGGAAAGGTTTGTGTTAACATTTTTAAGCAGCTTTTCGGTTGGAGAAAATTAATATAGAAGTTATCTGTTTGTTACGTTACAGCTACCAATTTTCAGAGGCTTAATTGGTACGGGCAGTAGGCCCCACAAATCTTTTTCCCTTAACTTTGCTCCTGTTGGACAATTTTTTGCATGTTTGTTTAAAACTAAACCTTGAAGTTCCTCATAAAATGTTAATCGATTTTGCAAAAAGTAGAGGAAGCTAGGGATTGGTCCTCACAATGCTCTATCAGCCCAGACTGTATTTAGTAAGAGATGTTTTCATTTCTGGGTTGAAACTGGTGTGCCAAAGTGGTATAAAATGTCTCATGAAAACGGTTTCCTCTTAATTGTAGAGTCGTTCACCTAAGATTTTAATGTAACCTATTAGTTGTGCTTGGAAAGTACAGGATTTTATTCAATATGTGGCGATGCAGCCGATATTTGGATTTGGTAAGCTGAAGAGATCGTGTACATTTTGTTATATTTTCACAAGCACTAAAAAAAAATGTTTAAGATATACCAAGAATCAGTCTAGAATATTCAAATCTTTACAGAGAAATATTTCCTCTATCAGAGCTTTGTATTTTTCATCCTTGTTACGCAATCTTGGAGACAACTTCCAAATTCTGGAGGGTTCCATAACTTCCATTTAATGTCTTTCTGCTTCGGCTGCTTCGTGACATGTAGTCCTCCATAGGACAGGTGCCGTTACAGGGATTTTTGAGTGTCCGTAGACGCTCCCTTCCTTCGTTTGTGGAATTTTTGGAATTTTGTTTTTGTAACTTGATTTTTCGCTTGCTTGGCAGACCGGACTTAGAATGGTTCCCTAGTTTTGAGGTTTGTTTTTCAAGTTGAAGAATGGTTCCCTAGTTTTGAGGTTTGTTTTTCAAGTTGATTGTTACTCACACATTGTTGTGATCGTGAGATTAAAAAGTATTGGAGAATATAAACAATATAAGGGTTTTTTATGCAACTTCCTTCATATTACGAACCTTATTGTAATATTTTAGTGATCTTGCATTTATAGCCCTTTACTGAGGCGGATTTTGTTATAGTTTAAGTGAATATTATAGTTGTTTAAGTAAACGTTATAGATTTTTTAAGTTAATGTAATTTTGTCCTTTTGTGTGTGTTTGTGTAACCTTGACGCCTAAGAAATAGCATTAGGATATTTTTCTTGAACTTGAGCTCACAGGACTTAGGTTACTTCATCGTATTGTACAAGAAAGACTATAAAGAAAAAAATGTGACATAATGGAGGAACTTAGACAAGATGTGTGAGCGAAATAGGATTTGTTGGGATTTCCAGTCGAACGTTAAGGATTTAAGCCCGTAGGATTGAAGGATGATAAAATTTACATTTGAATGGGATGGCGCTGGAATTTTCAACAGCACGGAATGGATGACAGGGATTTATAGCAGAATGTGCGCAAGATCTGCATCGGAATGACACGGGATGAGGACGTTGGCTTGGTCATAGGAAGGTGATCAGATGGACCCCAGAGGGGAAAAGTGCTCTTTTGCTGCGGGGCCTTCCGGGGGATATGGGGAGGGGAGGTTGTGACAGCGCAGGGAGAGAGAGGAGGTGGAGGAGGAAGAGGGAAAAATGGGAAGGGAGAAACGGGAGGGGGAAGGGCCATTTCTAGCTCCTCGAGGAGCTTACATTGCGAGAGGGACGAGAGTGTTTCTTCTAATCCAGCGGCCGGGATGAGGTCTCCTATTCTTCTTGCGATTATGTTCTTAGAAGATCTGGTCAAATTGCGAGGCGAATGATGAAAAGCTCGTCGCTCTCCACAGAGGAAGAGACACACACACACACACACACATATATATACATATATGGAGTTATAGATACTGAGAAAGACGGATCTTCTAGGGGAAACGATACAGAAATTGTGTGGATATGACCAGATGACTGACCGGTCACGTGGACTTGACGGTAGCCTACTGAATGGAGTCGTCGGTTACCCGGTCGACGATGGTGCAGGCCAGCTGTGTCATCGATATTGGAAGTTTATTCAGGTTTTATTTGTGTGTGTGTGTGTGTGCTTTTGTTTGTATTCTGCCTTGGGTTTTGGATAGGTTCATGTAGTTGTATTGTTGTGTGTGGCCTATTTTTGTGTATGGGTGTGGGAGTAGAACATTTTTTTAATAAAGTCTGAAATAGAATTAATTTTATTGAAAATTCTTGAAAAACAGTATCAGGGGTATTTTGAATACTAGATATTAAAGCAAAATGAAATCCAGCAAAAATATATTGTAATTGGTACGCGGTTAAAGAACCTAGAAGACTTAAATTTAGTCTACAAAAGACACCAAAGAATAAAAGCACTCAATTAATTCCTCCTAATCCTATAATAATGGCCTGTAATTGGTTTCCGTGGAAGCCAACCACAGGATTTATTATAGCCGAGTAACTCTTCTGTTATAGGAGAGTTCACGCACGATCTGATGTACTTAATGGATTGATCGTCCCCAATAACCCTCTTAAGATGAAGTGACCCCATCTACCTCGTGTATCGATCGGCACCCCGCTCATAATGAAGGGACGAGGCCTATTTAAGGTTGCCTGGAGTGACCAGTCCATATTGGATGTTCAAAAAAGTTATCGACCTGCCAGGTAACGACTTCTTCGGTTTCAAAACGAGTGTCACTCAAGAGGTGGGGGCGGCGGCGGGAGGAGGTGTGTCCTGTGCATGGTCACCAAGGCTAAGCTCCCGTAATAAGCCGCTTAAAAGACTACTTGAGGGTACGGTTTCCAAAATTCGCTTTGCACGGAAGGGCAAATTGCTGACTGCCTGGGGTTTATCTTTCTTTCAGCAGACGAGACACTACGCCCCCACCTCTTGCTCTATCCCTCTCCGTAAAGTTTTGTCTCTGGGAACGATACACTGAAATAATCTTAATTTATAATATATAATATATATATATATATATATATATATATATATATATATATATATATATATATATATATATATATATATATATATATATATATATATATATATATATATATATATAGAGATAGAGAGAGAGAGAGAGAGAGAGAGAGAGAGAGAGAGAGAGAGAGAGAGAGAGAGAGGTAAAAACTCGTACAGTATGAACATACTCTCACATAAATACTGCGTATCCGTGTATTTGTGGAGAACTTTCTATCTCCCCCTGTAAATTAAACAGAGGAAATTTCATTCGAATTGGAGGGGAACTTAAAGAACTTTTCATTAATGATAAAATGAATTGACTTTCCATCGTGCATAGAGCTAACGAGAAATAAGATAAAAAGTAAAAGTCCTTCTCCCTTGGTTGATATAATGTACGGAAGAATTATTCTGTGGAATTAGTGAAGGATTAATATAACCTAAGCACAAGAAGAGAGAACCAATGAAAGGACTTTCATTTAGAAATGCAGAAAAATTGTTGGGATTTTAAGGATTTATTTCAAAGGCATTAACTTTAAAATAGTTGAAACCCTTACCTACATCTCGTAATTTGTTTAAAAAATTCGAAATTCGAAACGTACGCCCACATGCTACCATTATACGCTGAAATGAACCCCATTTGTGTAATTCCGTCTCTAGGCGGATTGGTATTTAGCTATTTTTGTGGAGCAAGTTATTTTAGGTGTACAAGTATGTTAAGGAATGGTAAAGGGACTAAGTTTCGTTGTCCCCAATGTTGAATTAAAGAAGGGTTTGTATACAGAAGGGCTGAACGGCGTACTCAGATTTTAATGTGTGGACCTTGGCATTTGCCTAATAATCATGATGTAACTTTAAAGTCTTGGTAGTGATACTGTCATTGAGTCAGCCAGCTGAGAGAGAAGAATTAGAAAAAAATCCGTTGTGACGAAATTAAAACTGTCAATCCCAGTTTATGGAAGTAATTATTCCTTAACTGAATAGCCTCGCACTCAAGTTGAACCCATTATGTTTCAACAATATTCATAACAAGTGGATAAAGAACCCAGGAAGAACGGTGTTTCTTGGAAACGGAACAACGGCAGACCCTGTGCTCTCAAGCGTCGTGAACTAAACGCTCTGTACTTTACCACGAAATCGCCCAAACAAAGTTAATCAAATGCTCGTAAGTTGTCGCAAGTGCTCCCCATTATTATCCCCAGTTTACCCGGGCGAGGGAACGCTTGGCTGGGTAGTGAGTGAGTGAGAGAGTGTGAGGGAAGGAAGGGCAAAGGGAGTGAGTGATGTAAGGCATGGTGCTGTTGAGTGAAGGTGCACTTGATAGCTAAAACGACTCCATTTAAAAAGAGACTTCAGGATTTATTTGGCTGTAATGAATTTCCCCGTAAGGGGGTAGTGCTGTCAGTCCACTTTACATTGTGTACTGTAGGCATTACTGAAAGGTGTTTCCAGCTTCCCTTCAGCCCCTGGCTACACCCACATTTTAGCCTTTTACTCCATTCCCACTTCCTTTTTTCAGTTTTGCCTGTCTAACCTCTCTAACTCTTACTTCTTAATGCAACAGTGGAGTTTTCTGCCAATTCACTTTTAATTTATGGATACCTCTGTCTTGCTGTCCAGTCACTCCAATGTTCTTTCTTCACTGACCTATGCGCTGAAACACCTAAAGGGCCCCAGTGCTTGGCGTGACATTCTGACTTTCATAAAAGCAATCAATATAATGAATTTCAGTGAAGTGTACTGGTCTTCGGTTTGATCCTAAAGTGTTCTCAGTCTTGATCATGGTATGATATTTTGCTCGAGCTGGAACTAATTTACCATTCATTTTCGCCATACAACAGAATTTAATTTGTGATAAAAGTGAGTTTCCTACTACTGACGTCACCCAATTTACGTTGTATATGTCATTCAGGGGTTTTCTTTCGTAGTTTTTTATTAACAAAGTTAATGAAAGGTATATTTATTTTTAAGGGAATATTTTTGTTAGTGACAATATTCCCAAAGATTTTTCATGTTATTTATGCAATTGTACATTAATATTCACAGCTTTTTATTAAAGAAAATTTTACCGCTTTTATAATATTCAAGTATGTTCCAAGACGGCCACTTTTGATGTTGTTACAGGACCACAACAAACAAATAAATCAATCTTCAAGATTTTTAAGATTTAAAGACAGTAATATTTATGGCCGGGCTTTTTCTCCTTTTTCATCTCGGGAACGTCATATCTTCCACAAACATTTTCGGATGCAGCTTTAATGTTTACATCTTCTCATCTGTACAGTTTTTTTTTTTTTTTACCAGAATTTCTTTGCGCGGTTCCTTTCTTCTTCTTCCCATTGATTTTTCTCTTTCGCCCTGCATTATGGGCTAAGAGTCTTTTCGAGGAATTTGGTCGATATTGAAAGCGTTTGATCACGTTGCATCCTCATCGCACCCGTGCAAGCGCGCTCAACCACACAGATAAACAGACACACACAGATTGACTGAATGATTGCTTGACTACATTTACTTTACTCTGTGGTTTGTATTGCTGTTTCGTTTGCTTTCCGCTGTCTTGTTTGCGCACGCGCATATACACTCGTATGTGATGACATAGTTATATTTGAATGCAATGCCCAGTGTACATGTAAATGCTCGAATTATTTGCTTATTCATGACTGGTTTTTTAAAACAAGTTTTTTTTATCTTTACTTATTTGGTGATGTTGGGTAGGTCAAATTTTTAAGTATTTTCAGTTGTAATGATATTATATTGAAGCCATGATTACCATAATTTCATCTGCTTCAAATTCTCCTTCGAGAAGTATTTTCGTCATTTGGTTTGTAGTGTTCTTTGTATAATGAATAAGAAAAAGATTATTCGCTCATAACTTCTATTTTTTTAATGTTTTGTATGAAAGACGTTAGCTTATTAAATCTGTTAGAATTGTGAAGGTACTGTTCTCTAATGTGTGGGTGCGCGCGCGCGCGTGCTTGCGCTTTGTTAGCTCATATAGGAGGAATTAAGCGTTTTAGGGGATATTAATATGCAGATGGGGTTAGGCAGGGCTGCGCATATGTCACCGGCAAGAGCTGCGATAATGTCTTCGGGAGAGGTGATGGACGTGTTAGTATTTGGTTAACGACAAAGCCGTCGTTTTACGACGCATCATGTTCACTTTTTGGCTTTTTTCTGGCCGTTGTTTGTCTGTCTGTCTGTCTGTCTGATAATATTTATGAGATGGGAAGAGAGTTTCGGTAGGTTGTGTAGGGTAAGGGGGTGGGAGGCTCAGTGTTTTTATTTTACTTTTGTTTTCTAAGAAAATTGAATGTTAGAGATTCTACTGTCTGTGGATTTGTTCATTTTTGTGTTAATTCTGTGGAGTGTGATGTCTAGAATTTCTTGGTTAGTTTCTTTTTTAATATCTTGAAATTAGCAATTCCATTTAAATCACAACTTTCATTCTTGCCAAAAGCAAATATTGTTTCCGGTTGTTGTTTTATTCGGAAATTAAAGGCTTTATATTAAATCCAGGAATATGAATTTCACTGAGGTCGCTTCGAGAAAGGAAGTAAAGAAGAAGAAGAGGAAGAAAGAAAGAAAGAAAGAAAGAGGAAAAGGGAATTTTGAAGGGGAAGAGGCGGCGGTTGTCGTTATGACCATTATTGGTGAGTGTTATGTTTGTTGAGAAAACATCCACCACTCAAGCCTCCCACAGTACGTTTGTCCTCGCTTCTGTTTGTCTGAGAGACAGTGTTTGTGCACTTCGACACCCCTTGTGTTTTTGGGAGGATACGGAGGCTGTGTGCGCCCGCGCCCGCGCTCGCGCTCGCCTGCTCCTTGGTGTGTTTGTGTCTGGGACGTGAATGAAATTGAGGTTTGGGATTTAACGGCGGGGTGAGAGGAGGGGGTTGGGTTTAAGGGGGGAGGGGCCGTTGGCTGCTTGCAGTGTCATTCAGACACATATTCGCGTTATTGCTGGGTTTATGCTTCATAAGGGACGTTAGCTGTTTCTGCGATGCCGGGTGTTGTTCTCTTGTTTTATTGTGCCACTTTTTTATTTTTTCCCCACTTGGGTGAAGTTTCTCGTGGGTTTCGGGGCTTGTTGCGTATCTTCTTTCTTAATGGGAATGCTGTGTTGAGAAGCATATTGAATAGAGAATGCTCCGTATAATTCTTGTTAGTTTTACTAGATTAGGAAGCCGCCAGGTTGTATGCATTATTCTTTGTCAAATGTGTCAAATGTGAATGATTACAGTTTTTATAACAAAACTCTAGTTGTATCATAACATATTCATCCCATGGCATGTGACAAGGATTCTTTTGTATTTCTTTATAAATAAATTGTTTAGGGTCCGATTATGTTTAATGAAAACATGTTCATTGCTAGAATAAGCAAAACATTATAACTTACTTGAATTGCCAAGAAATTGGTACCCATGTAATTACAAAATATGAGCATTAGAAGTTGCAACAATGGGAGAATTATTATTACTCCTAGTGGTAGCTGTAGAATGAAATGCCAAACAGATATTACGTAGAGTAAAGCATCATATGGCCTACGGCTAAGTAAGTATGGATCCTCTCTCGGAATGCTATCTCCTTTCGGGGGTTACTGATACATAGGCCTATTGAAAGAATCCAGTTGCGGTTGGCGCAGGTGTGTAATGGCCATCCGGTTTAAGATTTCACTTTTCGGTGTTGGTAGGTTGCTGTTGCGGAAAATCTGAGTAATAATTTGGAATCAAATGAAAATATTTTTATCATTGTTTCTTTATTTTAGTAAAGAGCGAAAGTACGGTTTAGGGAAGTCTCTCTAAAGATCCTTGTGCGGTTTTATACAATTGGACAAAAATGTTTTTTGATGTGATTTTTAATGAAATGCCATACAGTTTAGGTCGCTGCTTCTTGGCGTTTATTGTCTATTGTACAAAAATAATCTGCCTGCCCACAGGACCTGTTCGAACCTCAGTAATGGCAATTTGAATTCAAGGTCGCTTGAAGAATGTATGGAACATTTGATTTCTAATCTGTTAGACAGGTAAATAAGCTTTTGTCTGTAAAGATGCTCTCTCTCTCTCTCTCTCTCTCTCTCTCTCTCTCTCTCTCTCTCTCTCTATGTAAAGTCACCCTTCTTTCAAAAATAATGTCTCTTAAAATACCAGAGACTGAAGATCGTGTTATATGTAATTGCGATTTGACGGTTACAGTCAGGCGTCAGTTTCCACATTTAAAGTTAATGTTATACAGTGTATCCTAATTAATAGCAAATACTAACCTTTGCTCTTAGATACATGCCAGTTTTGATGGAATTATTTCAGTTTACGTAAAATTGGGACGAATGTTAGTCATTACGTCCAGTGTGAACGCCGCCATTCTTGAAAATGGATTTCAGTGCCTCCTTAGTGGACGGAAGGGAATGGACTTTTTACGGGCTGCTTTATGAGCAAGAGCCCGTGCTGGCATAAAGCGAGCTTAACACTGAACAACAATGGACGATGGAGTACCGCTACCACACCTCCCTCCCTCCCTCCCTGCATTTGCCTTTCACTTCCTTTCCTCCTATTCAGGTCATGCGTATGCTTCCCTTCCTTCCAAAAAAGTTTGGTAGGTATCACATTCATGTGTGTCGGGGGGGGGGGGGAGTAAATGGAGGGATAGATTTAAAGGCAGCATGAAAAAACGGAGAGCGTACCACGATGCTTTTAACTTTCCTCGGGATTTCGCCTTGAACGCAGACAGGTCTTTCTCTGAAGACTTTTGATGGGCTTATGCACGGTATTGTTGTTGATGGTTTAAGGGGAATGTTCAACTGCATCTCCCTCCCCTATCCTCACCTGCATCTCCACCCCTGTATCCCCCTTCTTTTCCCCATCCGTATATATTTCCCTCGGTACCCCTTTGCCGTGAATAGCGGACGTGTCGGTTAGGGCCAAGTAAGAGGCTATAATATGAAGTGAGGCCTTCGGCGGTTCTTTGGTGTAGGATAACTTGATTTTACCGTAAGGCGAAACTATTGTTTGGTTAAAGGTCGCTTGCTTGTCTGAATGCAGTGTATGGCAACCTCAAGATCTGAGGGATTGAAAGTTTTTTTTTAAAAGTCCTGATCGTACCAACTTATTTTTCGAAGGATTGTGCACAGTCATATATTTTGAATAAAACAGTTTTTGTCATGTTATACTATTTCTAAGCGTCTTGCCTTTTTAGTTTTCTGTAAAATAAAACTAATGTGCCGGCTTTGTCTGATCTTAAAAACTACGGAGGCTAGAGGGCTGCAAATTGGTATGGTGATCATCGACCCTCCAGTCATCAAACGTACCAAATTGCAACCCTTTAGCCTCAGTAGTTTTTTTTTATTTTATTTAAGGTCAAAGTCAGCCATTATCGTGCTTCTGGCAACGATATAGGATAGGTCCCCACCGGGCCGTGGTTAGTTTTATGGGCTGCGGCTCATACAGCATTATATCGAGACCATTGAAAGATAGATTTATTTTCGGTGGCCTTGATTATACGCTGTAGTGGCTGTACAGAAAACTCGATTGCGCCGAAGAAACTTGAGCATATATTTTACTTGAGATAAAAGCCGAAGAAACTTGAGCACATTTTTTACTTGAGATAAAAGATTCTTTTTGCTACTGAAGACTTTGTTGTTATTTTGGCCAAATAATCGAGGCTTACAATATAATGGCAAAGCTCGTGAGCTTTGTCTCTGCTTTTCTAGAAAAGAAGTACGGTTCTTGTACTTTATGACTTCATTGTTTAGCGATTAGCTTAACCGAACAATGTGTGCGCATAATAGGATTCACACCGTGGAGTTTGACCCAGAAATGTTACTTTTCTCCCTTCCCTTCACGGTGCTTAAGGAGAAGGTGTAATAAAGTCGTAGGGCTCTGCGAAATAGACTTAAACGCTTTAGTTAAACAGCGGGACATGTCTCTTTTTGGGAACATTGATTGGACAATAGTTACTGATCGATTTAGAATGGCCTATTGGTCGGTGAGTAGTTCATCGTTATGCTGAAGTTAATTTGAACAGTGGGAAATAGAGCAAGGGAATAAATTGGGAAAATAGATTGGTTTAGGAATGTTCATTTAACGACAGGAAATTGAATGGTAGATGATTACAATAAACTTATTGTATTCAACAGAAGGGAAGTGAAGCTTTGCAGGTACATTCATGGGACTGTGAGAGGTTGAAAGCATTATTAGCTATATAATGTTTGAATGTTTAACATGAATGAATTTAAAGTGCGTTGAAGATGTCATTGGAGGAAAAGTTCCTGTATGGATTCATCAGTGTAAATAATGCCTTCAAAAGAAAACAAAATTAAGATTGTATTTTATTTCATATCAGTCCAATTTCTGCATGCGTATTCAGACGTATGTAAAATATATATTGATAAGCAAAATTTTGTGCGATAGATTAGAGAAAGTATGAAGTACATGATTATTGTAATCGCTTTTACCCCGTATTGCATGTCTCTATTTAATGATTATTTTGGTAATACCTTATTCTGTACGTTTATCACAAAATTAAATCAGCTCTCTCTCTCTCTCTCTCTCTCTCTCTCTCTCTCTCTCTCTCTCTCTCTCTCTCTCTCCTGGTAAGATGTTAGCGCACCTCAACAAAGCCAGCTTGTTTTTCATATGGTAATCTTGCGGCCACAGGAGCCCATCTCTCCTCCCTGAGTCGTACCAGCCTCTTTCTTCGTCTCCTGTCCTTTTTTGCAATAATTCCCGCCTGCTGGATGTTCCTTCTCACCCATACTGCCGCCCATTTATCTCTTGGTCTGGGGGTTTGATTCCCAGACGACATTAAGGAAATTCTTTTAGGAATTTTGGGGGCGTTAAGTTTTCAGGAAGGGCGAGAAGTGTAACAAAGATAGCGTTATAGTTCCCTCGAGTTTTACTTTATTGTTTATGACCGGAATGCACCATGAGATGATGATGTATGGGAATATTAGACACTTTTCTTATTTGTTCTCTCTCTCAGTGTATGCCCGCCCAATTAATTATAGTGTATATTTCGAAGATATTTTTTTCCGACATGAGATTTTGCTGTTTATTGATTCGTAACTTTATTTACTTTGTCTTATAATTACTAGTTCCTCGCTGTGTTCTTCCATTACGAATTTAAAAAGAAGCTTTCTTCTTTATATGAAAAAGTGCTTTTTGACCCATCTTAGCTATTTAGATATTTTCAAATGCAGTGACAAGCAGGATTTAAAAAATTATATATATATATATATATATATATATATATATATATATATATATATATATATATATATATATATATATATATATATATATATATGTATATAATAGCTGACCAACCTGGCGCTGCCCGGGAAAACTCTTGAATGATAGTCTACAGGTAGGGGGAGGGGAGGGAGAAGGGAGAGGGGGAGGGGGTTTATGTTGATGGTCCGACTGACAATTCAACTTTTTTCACGTGGACATTCATCCTTTGAACAGTTGCGGGTGAACTGACAGGTATTACTGTGATGACTGTCCCTTCCATCCAGGTATTACTGTTCTGTCTGTCCCTTTTATCTAGGTATTACTATGGTGTTATCCAGGTATTAGAGTGCTGTCTTTCCCTTTTATCCATGTATTACTGTGCTGTGTGTCCCTTTTTTCCAGGTATTACTGTGGTTACTATCTCTTTTATCCACCTATTACTGTGCTGTCTGTCACCTTTAACCAGGTATTAATGTGCTGTGTGCCCTTTTATCAAGGTATTACTGTGGTGACTGTCCCTTTTATCCAGGTATTAGCATGGTGACTTTCCCTTTTATCCAGGTGTTACTGTGCTAGTTTGTCCCTTTTATCCATGTAACACTGTGCTGTCTATCCCTTTTATCCAGGTATTACTGTGGTGACTGTCCCTTTTACCCACCTATTACTGTGCTGCCTGTCACATTTAACCAGGTATTACTGTGTTGTCTGGCCCTTTTATCCAGGTATTACTGTGGTGACTGTCCCTTTTGTCCAGGTGTTACTGTGCTGTCTGTCCCCTTCAACCAGGTCTTACTGTGGTGTCTGTCCCTTTTATCCAGGTTTTACTGCGATGACTGTCCCTTTTGTCCATATATTACTGTGCTGTCTGTCCCTTTTTGTTTAGGTATTACTGTGGTGACTGTCCCTTTTATCCAGGCACTACTGTGGTGTCTGTCCCTTTTACCCAGGTATTGCTGTGTTATCTGTCATCTTTAACCAGGCATTACTGTACTGTCTGCCCCTTTTATCCAGGTATTACTGCGGTGACTGTCTCTTTTATCCAGGTATAGGGAACTTATTGTTGTAGGCTAAACAGGATGAACGGTAGTTCTTTATCTCCAGAGTTATGCCCATAACTATTAAGTTTTTTTTTTTAGTAGATTAAGTACTTAGATATGATGATGGTAATACCTCAAGGGACTTGAGAATTTGTATTTTGTTGGCAGGGTATGATTAAGATACGTTTGGCGTAAGATGAACAATGAAAAAAATTTGGTTATTTCGTCGCGATTAATTTTTTAATGAGGGGGTGGGTCCGTCACAGAAGCAGTTGGCCTGCTAATACGCATGTGCGAATGGTGATGGTTTTGTTTCGTCTCGACGATGAACTAGTTCTTGATATCCAGAATTGTGCCCGTAACTAGGAAGTTTTTCTGCGTGGATTAAGTACTTAGATATGATGATGGTAATACCACAAGTAACTTAGGATTCGGTATTTAATTAGCAGGGTATGATTAAGATACGTTTGGCTTAAGATGAACACAGAAAAAATGTGGTAATTTCGTTGTGAGTAATTTTTTTAATGAGGGGAAGGTCTGTCACAGACGCATTTGGTTTGTTACTACTTTTCTTCCTTGGCGACTGCTGTGGTGGTAGGAGGTATATTTTGAATAACATTGCTTTATGACTGAATGAAAGTAATTCCAATACAATCAAACACATATGTTTAATATCTTAGATGTACTAAACTGATTATAGGGTTTGCAGTGGGAGCAGTTTAATTACATCACCAACAGAAAAGGGGGTGGTTTTCCGGCCAAGCTACTGATGACTCCCATAAAAAAAAGTTCCTGAAGAAAAGGTGAACAGCATTCGTTTCGTCTGTGTCTTTATGTCTGTCACGAGGTAGGGGTTTGATTTTGAGTTATAATCTTTCTGAGGTGACATAGGAGCCGCGTTCAAAATTTTGTTTGGGTCTGTCAAGTGTTCGGAGTTTCTAAAGTGCACGAACATACAAACATTCACTTTTACACATGTATATATATATATATATATATATATATATATATATATATATATATATATATTCTATATTATATACATATATATATACACACACACATACACACACTAGAAAAATATTCAGGAAAGTAGGTCATTCCTGTAAGGCAACGCCACTGAATTCTTATACATGTGTGGGCATCACGAAAACTAAAATATTCCTGTGTCCGAGGCTGTCTTCTGCCCCGGAAAACTGAAATAAAAGAAAGAAGAGAGAGAGAGAGAGAGAGAGAGAGAGAGAGAGAGAGAGAGAGAGAGAGAGAGATATCTTTGTACCACGGAGTGTCAACTGGTGTAGAAGATTTGTATGCAGATAGTTCCGTGGCGTGCGAAGGCAGTGTGGAAAAGGCTCTCTTATTTATTGTTGCACATTGCCGCTCTCTCTCACACGTACATGAACACTGGCTGGCACGTACAGCGTTCAAGTTCAGATACAAACTTTCGTTTCGTTTATTCACTGAAAGGAAAAGTTTTAATCTTTCTTCCGTCATCACAAGAGGTTTTTCTGGGTGAGAAGAATGGTTCCATGCACTTAAGCGATTCTTCGAAGACAGTATTCTCTCTCTCTCTCTCTCTCTCTCTCTCTCTCTCTCTCTCTCTCTCTCTCTCTCTTTCTATTTATATTTTCTGAAATTAGAAAGTGTTTATTGGGAGTTACATTTATGGGTTTTGAGTATTTCATCGTTACATGTCAGTTTCGTTGCGTAAAATTAAGAAAATGATTAATGAAAAATTGCTCTACAATCAAGTCATCAAAAGTTTTCTTTTTTTCATAACTGTTTGTCTTTATAAATTATTGCAAATTTCTTCAACAGTATTTAACAGTGTTTTGACTTAATTCATTTAAAGTAAACTGATATGTAAAAAGACAGAAATTTCCTTTATATAAAGCATCATTCTTTACCAACTAAAATCAGATTTTTATTCTTGTTTACTTGGTTCATGTTCTTAAGTGCATTTGCGTACTCCTGCATTACCAAGGAAGGCGGACGAGTGATAAAATCAGGGTAAAGTATCATAAAAATGGCTGCAAGCTCTTAACAGTCATACCCGTGGGAGAGTGTTTGCATGAGGCGCCTCTGTGAGCGGAAGGTCTTCCAAAATACTGTGGGCTTTGTTTGTACAGTATGTGTGCATGCGCGCGCTCTTGATCTCGAAGAGAGAAGTAAAGGTGATTTTCTTATTCTTAGAAAGTATTCCTAATTTGAACAATGATCATGCTATTTACAAGGTCATTATTTAATATGATTGATAGTCAGGCTTTTGTAATAATCTTCCTTCCGTCAATTTAAAGTTTTTCAGTGTTCTCAAAAATAGTAGTTTTTTTATCATCACACACACACACCGGTCCTCCCTCTCTTTCTCCTGTTTCTGTGCGCGTGTATATTTACGAATGTATGTACATATGTATGTACACGCACTTCATATATTATAACCTATGTGTTTATAATATATATATATATATATATATATATATATATATATATATATATATATATATATATATATATATATATATATATATATATATATATATATATATATATATATGTACTTTTTTAGACACCATGTGGGTGGTTACCCTTGCACTCTCACATCCCTTTTATCTTTATTGCCCCGTCTGGTTGGCAGTGTTTTTCACCGGTGTCAATGATCTTTGCAAGAAAATGAATGCGCAGGTCCGAATTTTATATTTCTTGATTTCCGTCTAGAGTAATCATTGTCATTTGGCCCTGATGATGAGGCGGCGACGGTGGTAATGATAGAGAAATTCTCTCTCTCTCTCTCTCTCTCTCTCTCTCTCTCTCTCTAAGTCATGTCCCTGTTTACCCGGCATTGAGCGAGAGACCTGGAAGTTCATTCTCCTTTCCGTATATTCGGCTTTTTCTGCGAAATTTTAATCGCACATGAATTTCCTAATGCAGTTGTAACAGTACAAGTACAAGAAAAACGGGAAAATTGGAGTAGCTGTGCCGAGTATTTATTGAGATATTTTCTTTTATGTCTGGAGATTTCTTTTAATGATATTCGTGTTTCTGTTTTTTAGTTTGGTTTTACAGTTGACTTGTTGGAAGGAATGCATTGTTGTTAGTTGTATTCAGAAGTGTATTGGACTTCCTTTTTTCATATTTTTTGCTTCATTTTGGCGAGTTTTTTTATCGGCCTTCGTTATTCCATATTTGCAAGTCTGCGTGTTATATTCTTTGTTTGTTAACTGAACTCGAGGAAAAACTTGAATATTCTTTGCTCTTACGTTGCATGGCCGTAACTCGGTGAACAATTGAAGTGTAAAGAAATGCGTGTTTTTATGCTGTAATCTCTTGTAGCATAAGATATTATCACACCGTACCTTTCCATTGATAAGCCAAAAATATGATTCTGCGATGAAAGGCAGACATACAGATAAAAAGTTCTTTGATGAGCTGGCCCCCTTGTCATGGTTAAAATTAGTCTCCGTAATTTATACCGACATTATTGTTTCCTGCAGGTGGTACCGCTGCTATGAGAAACAACACTGGCCTTGTGTTGGATATCTCCGGCCTTTGGCCATTTTCATTAAGGCTTTGCAGGATGTTATTGTGTTCGGTCGTAAACTTTGCCTTTGGGTTTCCGACCGATGTTACACATCTATGTAACCACTCAGACTAGGTTACAGTTTATTAGCGTATGTGTATATTTATGTATTCATGCTTGCATTTAATGAGTTAGTGAAGTTTACGTAATTTTTTAAGTACCGCTCTACCGCTTTTTAGGTGGAATGATTTTATTAAAATGGTTAATTCTTGTGTTTGTACGTTTATATATATGATATAATTTTCTACAATTCTTATGTTTGTTTCTTTGAATGAGCATGAGGGTTGTACTTAAAGGGATTTTTCTTGGTTTTGAATAATATAGTGCCTTTGGTTGAGAATGGTCGTGTTGCAAAATTGCTTAGACTAAGATTCTTTAATAAGCTATGTTTAAATATTAACAGCTGGATTTTGTGCGTAAGTGTTCTTGGGCACAAGTGTACAAACTACCTATTCAGGTGATTCATTTTTTAAGATCGAGAGAGAGAGAGAGAGAGAGAGAGAGAGAGAGAGAGAGAGAGAGAGAGAGAGAGAGAGAGAAAAGTGTCACTAACCCCGCTAAAGACTGCGGAATCGAAATTGACATTTGGCACCTTTTTTCGTAAAAGGAAGATGATGACGCCCATGATGCATATGCAATTACTGCTGATGGCATTTAGAGTGACAGGAGATGATGTATCGCTTTTCAATGATGATTGCAATAGCCGTCTTGTTTTATTGCTACACCACTCTATGAAAGGGTGGGACCTCTGGGACTGTAATTCAGTCCATGTTTTCTCTGGTCTTCTGTTCTTCATAACGAATGCAATAACCTTATTCGCTGGACCATTTCCTTATATTTTTTGTCGATCTTCTGTTGCCCTTTTCATCATTAAGGTACGCATTTGTGCACGTAAGTACGCGTTCCCGTGTGTGTGTATGTATGTATGTATATATGTATAATATACATATAGCCTATATTATATGTATGTATGTATATATATACATATATATGTGTGTATGTATGTATATATATGCACCTTTATAAATGTGTGTTTTGACGCGGTCATCTAGTAAGCAGTAAAAGTGAAACTAACCTACATGTTGCCTATGAAGGTGTTGCCGAAAATTGTAGTAATAATAATGATAAGGATCATTGAAAATTTTCTTATTTATTTTGTATCACCTAAAGCTAGGGCCATTAAATATGCATGTCTCCCTTATGCAAATTTTTCAAATTGTTATAAGCTTTAGTTTGCCAAGGATCAAGAGGCAGTGATTTTGGAACGGTTAGCACAGTAATCACACCAACAATATTGAGCCAGATTTTATTATTTTTTGTAATTTTTGGAAATTATTGTTTTTTACTTTGTGTAAGAAATACCCACACCTTATTGATCGGCGTGGTTTATTCTGATTGTATGTGAAGAATTATGTAGCTATTAATCTTTGTGCATTTTTTAGTCTACAATTTAGATCGTTGTGATCAAAATCCACTTATTTTGATGAGTATTTTCGCTTCCATTGAGCGGGTGTCACGAAAATCATGGAATTTTTCGAGTGAAATTGGGCGTGAAGGCTTTAATTTGTTTGGGGTCATTTTTCTTCAGCGATCGCCGTCATCGGCATCAAACTTTGGAACTTGCAGTGATGAAGAGGAGGTGGATGTTAGAGGGAATGGAACGGGAAGGAGAAGGAAGAGGACAGTCCAGGAGGAGAGTTGCGGGAGGAGAAAGAAATAGCAATAACAGGGAAGAAGGAAGATAATAGTAGTATTGGGAAAATTAGAAGAAGGTGAAAGAAGAGGAGGTTGAAACACAATACGAGGAAAAGGGAAAAAGAGGAAGAGAAGAGACGGAGGAGGATGAGGATGAGGAGGAGGTCTAAGACGACGGCAAATTTGTCGGAGGAGTCTGGTTGAGGGTTAAGGTTTAAAAAAGAGCGACCGTATTCGATCGTCTCTTGCTTCAAAAGCCTTCAACACGCTTGCGACCTCCCCGGGTCTCCTTGGCAATTAGGATACAATTATAGGTTCGTAGTTATAATTAGCAAGTACTAAAAGGGTGTGCTCTTGTACCGTCGCGAAATTGCCCTGTCAAGAGGCTGAAGTGTGCGTGTTCCGAGATGAGAGAGGAGAGAGAGAGAGAGAGAGAGAGAGAGAGAGGTTGATGTGATGGCAAGGCTGATTCTCCTTGTTCCTGGCGGATCTTTCCCTCCGGGAGTGTGTTGTAGAAGTTTAATAACAACAACAGTAATCCTGTAGTCTCTCTCTCTCTCTCTCTCTCTCTCTCTCTCTCTCTATATATATATATATATATATATATATATATATATATATATATATATTATATATATATAAATTTTGTCTTCAAGTGCTGGCTTATTTGATAGTTCTCGTACAGGATAGTATCATTTAATTTAATATCGTAATGAGATGTATTTCTTATAAATGTTAAGATTGGGACATACAGGGCAAACAGTGGTTTGACAGTAACATGGCTATGTTTTTCAGGAACCACAGTCTAGGGAGAAATACTCGGAATACTTTCTCCCTGTCGTCATTTTTTCTGCATTCGCTTTTCTTTGTTCTGGTGGATGCAAGGCAGTCCATGACCCTCTCTCTCTCTCTCTCTCTCTCTCTCTCTCTCTCTCTCTGCTCCATTGAAATGAACTCTTTTATTGATTTCCAATAGTAGATATGCTAAATAAGCGTGCTTGCCGAAGAAAAATCTCTTAAAAAAATGAAGATACTCTACAACAACTTTTTTTTTTTTAGTACGAGGGACGTTTACGGGAGAACTGGGCCTTCCTGTCATGAAAAGTTTAGGCACTGTTGTCTAGTAAAATTTAAACCTCTTATTCTTGATATCTGCAGTTGTGTGAATGTGAATGTTTTTGGTTGGAAGATACTCTTTTTATTTATTTATTTATTTTTTTTTTGTAAGTATAAAGTTTACTCACCCTGTGCGTCACGGGAAAATGTAGTAGCAAAACACACATTTTACTGCTTTCCACCAATTTTCTCTGGTAAGCTTGCGTGAGTGATAATGGTTAATATTTAAACTAGTTTTTCTTTTCATTCTTTTGATAATTCTGCAGTCCAAGATTTTTGGTTGTTGCGTATTGTGAACAACTACATTTAACACGGCTGCAAAATTCCTAATTTTTTTTGTCTCATATTTGTAACATTTTAGACTTAGAAGAAAAGTTGTTTGATCCAATTTATAGGATATTGCAGTAATTGTGTTTTAAACTTACAAAGATTCCGTCAGCTGATTAATTGAACGGAGTTGATGTAATGTGCATACATTGTACTTACCCTTGAAGTATGTCCGAGGTAGCATTAACAGTATTACAGTGTTTTCTTCTTATTCTCACAAAGAATAAAGTAATTTGTCTTTTGCGGTAAAGTATTATCTTGTGTACAGACCAAAATAATAATCTTGAAGATGACATGGAAGAAAAAACCTAAGATAAAATTAATGATGATGAAGTCAAACCAACCATCTAATGGGCGAATTCACTCTCTGTCTGTTTTGAGTACAATCTAATGATGATGGAGTTTTGGTAATGCATCTGTGTTTTATCTCGAAGCAAACCGTGACGTACTGTCAATGGTTTCTTCATTAAGCTTTATACCGTAACGTAAAATAGGAGGGTTGCGCTGGTGGGGGTTCGAAAGCCTTCAGGGTCCGGAAGACTGTTGACGGCTGAACGTAGAGGTAATACAGTGTGATGGATTTAAGTGAAGGGGATTGCCTGTTTGTTGAGGTATGCTGCTGATTGTAGGGGTTGGTTGAAATGATAATATTGTGTATAATTTGATGGAACACTGTGATGATGCTATCCCGTCAGAATAAGGTGCTTTCTAGTTATATATTTGAAATTCAGGATGGATCGATTCGAATATATTTTAAAAAATTTATCGTCTTACTTTTCTTCATGCTTTAGTGTTTAATTTTGCGCTCATGACCTTACCTGAAAGTACGTCGTCTGCATGCGTCGATAGAGGCGATACCCCTCCTCAGTGATGCAAACGATAGTTCATCTGAGATGTGAGGTAATGTTGATAGCAGTATTCCTTATGTAACACTGAAGTTCTTGAGGGTAGTAGTGTTTGACATTGACAGCAAGCCTTCACATTCACCAGGGACGAATTGCCGAGATCATATCTCGGTCGCCAGTTTACATTTCCATCAAGTGCGTGTCTGCAAAGGAATTCGATCATTGATTTTCCAGGATGGAACCAATGTAAAATGTGTCTTGCATCTATTGCGTGGCTTCGCGCATGATTAGAATTTGTCTGAAGGCGGTGACGCTGGTGCCTTCAACGGCCGCCATGTTGTGTGTGCGTGTGTATGTCTGTCTGTCTGTCTGTCTATGTGTGCTTGTCTGTCTGCCGGTCTGTCTCAGGAGGGGTGGGGTAGATCAGCGACGACCATTCAGCCACCTTGACTTCTAATGGATGGTTGCGATCGGGTTATTTATTATAAATTACCCGTCACTTGTCAGAGGCTATATACGAGCGACGTGTCCGAGAGAAGCGTTGTAAAGCGAATTTTGCTTCGTCAAACGTCGATTGCATTGGCGGAGTATTTATTAAAATGCATTTGTTCATGTTTTAGTGATACAGGTTTTCCTAGAGTGTATTTAGTGATACAATTTATCCCAGAGTGTATTTTAAAAAGCTATGTATTAAAGTACTTTTTGTTTTACATTTCTATATCTTTAGTTGCTTCCCTTTGGCATATAATAAAATCGTTGAAAGCAATTTTACCATTTTGGACACGGAGTTTTTTCATGTCATTCACCTTGAAGCTGTTTTAACCTTTGATATAAGTTGAATATGTTACTTATACGTTGATTTTCAGAATTTGTTACTTAATTAACTCTTCTGCCAACTGACTTTTTGTATCTTTCGCAGAACAAAGTTATTTGTTTTAATTTAGCAAACTCCCATATTGTTTATCAAAAACTTCTCTCATATAACTTTCATTTTTATAACATATGAATAATTTCAGTTTTACAACTTACGTTATTGGGGGCAGAGTAAACTTCAGCAAATATGTAAACTTTATGCCCTTACAGTTATGTAAAAAAATAAAAGGATGAGGATTTCTGGCCTAGCTTTAGGTTAAATCCAAGAAAAGCCATAAAGAGCACGCGAATGTAATATAGCCTGAGGCTTTTGGATATGGGTGCATTACCCTAGTGTAATAGACATACCGCAACATTAAGGAAATGAAACCAAAATGCCTTTTGTGGCTACTTTCACTGTGGTCTTGTATTTAAACAAAAGGAGTCGGGTTTTTTTTTATTTAAACATGGGTTAATTTGAGAAAATTGATGAAGAATGTAAATTTTTGTTGTTTATTATCTAATGTGGTGAGTGAGTCTATCGGTGCAATTTGTTTGGGTAAACGTCAAGCGAAGTATCTAATTCCGCCTTGGTATAACGAGAAAGAAAAATGAACGCCGCTGGTGCAACAGAATTAGAGAGTAAGCTAAAAGGCGTAACTGGTGGAAATATCCTCTCTCGTGTCTGTATTCGCTTTCCAGCTTTTAAGTATAGTTCATTTGATTGCTGGGGGAGTTGCAAGTTTGTAAATGTTGAAAGGAGAAAAGGTAGGTTAGAGGCATATTTGTGAGTGTTTGGAATCCATCCTTGGAAAATATGCACGAAGCACAATTATATAGCCCTCAGTAGACTCATGTGCTGTTAAATATGCTCCTTTACAGTCGATTCCTCCTTCTTACAGACCCGTTAAATTTCACATCATACTCGAGAGGAATTTAAAGAAAATTTCCTTGCGCTGGGGAAACGTCTCAGGGAGGAAGGTAATAAACGCATCTCTTAGTTTGGAGAAATCTTTCGTCATCCCTTTAACCTTCAAAATTGTCCTTTTTTTTTTTTTTACGCCATATGCCTGGCCCTAAAGTTAAGATGTTTATGCTAGCGAAGTTTCTCTCTCGGAGGCCATCGGGTCTCTACTGGGTGTGTGTGTGTGTGTGTGTGTGTGTGTGTGTGTAGGAATACGAATTGGTTGATTTGATTTTTCGCTCTCTTGTGTGTTGGCTTTTCCGCCCTAATGGCTCTTAAGGAAGACTTAATGTCCATGGTATTGCTATTGTATGGGTCACGTTCACGCCGGGATTAGCTGTTTGCCTTTTCTTTTTCTTTCTTCTTACTCTTCAGTAACTCTTCCTCTCCTTTTCATTCAGCTGTAACTTGAAGAAGAATTATGGAACCATTTCGTAGAGAACTTTTGTTTTGCTTCAGAAGCTTCAGCCCCTTAGAGTTTAATAGTCGTATGTCTTTCAAACAGCGCAAGGCTTTGAAAATGCCTAATTGTGAAGTCTGTCTGTGAAATAGGGATCTATTCTTTTAAGTCAGTCGGTGGTACAAATTTATCTTAGTAAAGAGAAAATATTTTTCCTAAAAGAAATGCTTCGCTTATTAAGATTTTTATGACCGAAAACTGGGCTCTTTTGACCGCCATTTGTCAGGCCCATATTAGCCTGAAGAAATAGTGATCTGCCGTTCGCGCCTTTGTGGGCAGGGCTGGGGACCAGGGGACAGGGGAGGAGCTTAACTTTACGAATGACATTAAACTTTTGAATTAGGTGCCGGGACGATTCTCAGGCCCACCAAGGCGATGAAGGAGACGGAGTTAATTGGACCCTGTGGGAGGGGAAGAGAGAGAGAGAGAGAGAGAGAGAGAGAGAGAGAGAGAGAGAGAAACTAACAGACAGACAAAGGCAAAATTTCATCTAACCTGAATCACCTCTTTTGAAGGGTTATTAAGCCTGGGCGTTTTTGTTGAATTTTTACTTCACATATGTATACATTCGACGCTGCGCGGCATTGTGTTTATGGACGGTATAAAGTTTTCACATTTCTTCCTGTTTTAGTTTTAGCAGTCTCTTCGGAGACTTCAATCGAAGGTGTAGTGTGTGGTGATCTGCTACAAAGTTCTCTGAAGCATGTAAGTTGCCACTAAGCAGGTTAAACAGATCGGTCTCCCTCTATTGTTATGTCTTTATGTAATATATATAGATAGAAATCCGTAGACGCTCTGCAGTAATCTTTCCAGTGGAAGATTATTATTCCTGCATAGATCATTATTATGATGGAATATTTCTCTCTCTCTCTCTCTCTCTCTCTCTCTCTCTCTCTCTCCTCTCTCTCTCTCTCTCTCTCTCTCTCTCTCTCTCTATATATATATATATATATATATATATATATATCATATATATATATATATATATATAATATCCAGTGCTTCAGCGTTAATCGGATCGTGTATGCATTTATTAAAACTTCAGGGAGACTGTCCCCTTCCTCAGTCTCGCGTTGTTGCAATGTCTGCAGCTCAATTTAATACTCCGAACTTTTTATGCAGCAAACGTTTTATTTATGCTCAAACGAGGAATCCAAGGAGAAGACCTAAGGAAATCTGATTTTCTGAGAGTTGTTAAGGAATTGGTGTTTTTTATTTTTTTATTATTTCATGGTTTTAGTTTTTTTCATGCATTATGATTTTAAATTATGTATGTAAGTACGTGTAACTAGAGCAGGGTAATGAATGATGGGTAGTAAGTCTCTATTGGCATCCGTGGTTTTTTATGCTTTCGATCTGAGAGAGAGAGAGAGAGAGAGAGAGAGAGAGAGAGAGAGAGAGAGAGAGAGAGAGAGAGAGAAGCATGACAATTTATTGCCGTGAGGCTTATGAGTAAAAAAAGTAACTTTCCTTTGTATTCTCGCACGCGCTCAAGTTACAAGCTTAGTGACTAGTTATCAGTTCACCAACGGGACGACCCCGTAGGGGGTTAGTGCCATCAGGGTACCTCATGCGGTGCAATGTAGGCATTACTTAAGGGTCTTTGCAGCGTCCCTTCAGCCCTTAACTGCAATTGTTTTCATTCCTGTTACTGTACCTTCATTCATATTCTCTCCCTTTCATCTTATTGTCAACCCTCTCCTAACAATTGATTCATAGTGCAACTGCGAGGTTTTACTCCTGTTACACCTTTCAAACTTTTACTGTCAATTTCCGTTTCAACGCTGAATGGCCTTAGTTGCCCCAGTACTTGGCATGTATGCCTAAAATCTATAAATCAATCAATCCATCAATCCATCGGGACGAGGAGGGACGACATGGATATACCTCTTAAGCTGTGAATTAGGTACTTAGTTGTTATTAGAGCTTTGTGGGTCGTAGGTAGGTTTGAGATAGAGAGAAGAAGAAAAATGTTTTGACTTGAATGTTCATTACTGAATCAAAATATATGCCATCAAAACAGGGAGGGCCTCGACGAGGTGGAAACTTTCAGTAGATAATCATAATTTCTCTCTCTCTCTCTCTCTCTCTCTCTCTCTCTCTCTCTCTCTCTCTAAAATTAAGATTTAGGTTTTTCTGCTCATGCATGTTTCCCTTCTTGCTTCCTTTCCGATCATTTCTCCGATTAAGTTATGACCAGAGCAAAGGTAGATACTAATCTCATGTCAGGTATTTAATTACGGCTGCTTTCAGTCGACCTTGTTTTCCCTTGGATACACCTCATAGGTTAAGCAAGAATTGCATAAACGTCATTGGAAAACTAAATCATAGTAGGTAGTGTGACTCGTTCAATTCTATAATGTCCATCATTACAACTTTTGCTCGCAGAGTTATGAATAAATTAGCAGATAAAGAAAACTGCATAATAGTTTGGTCGTTTTAATTTAAAGTATTGTATAGAGAGATAAAACCAGAGGATAGGTGAGTAGTTATACCTTCAAGTACCGCATAAATAGATCAGACTGGAAGATAAATATCAAGGTGGACATGATACGGCGAGCCAGAATCATCGATGACTGCCGCGCTGGTTTAGGGTCCGGGAGTGGCAGCTGTAGAAGAGCGCTCAGGGTAGCATTTTGCCCCGACGACGAATACTAATGAAACTTTTTGAAGGGTGATCCTCCTCCTCCTCCTCCCTCTGGAGTTAATTCTGAATATATAAGTATTAGCTTTCAATTCTGTAAAATCTTAAAAAAAAAAAAAAAAGGAGACTGGAGACAGGTATGACTTTGATGTTCCTTTTAACCGTTGTGTCATATCTTTTTTCTGGTTTTACTCAGGTGCTGTTGCTGTACTGGAACCATCTGAGAAAACACCTGATGCATTTTTTACCGAAGATTTATTTCTTTGAAATTCTTGTAAGAATAGCATGTTAATTGCGTTTTGTTAAGTGCGAAATGGTGAATGTCCTTAGACCTCCTAAGTAAGGTGTAAACTACAGGCTCAGCGCTGAACGGTTGTAATTGATTTTTTATCATTTGTGTTTTACTTAGCTGAGCTGTGAATGTTTTTGCGGCCACTTCTTTAAAGATTTTATGCCGTGTTTACAAATTCACTTTAAATATCTTTAATTTCGATCGCATGTGCACGAATGTGTGCGCCCCCGTTTATGTCGGCACTGAACAGTATCGTGTACAGCATTCCTGTGACTGCACCCAGTGTTGTCAATGGTCCACGCAAACTAGTTTTTGGCATATTTACATAAGAGTCGTGTTGTCCTTGTTTGTCATGGTCTGTGATCTGATCGCCTTTGTGTCATGGATCGGTCTCTAACGAGGAAGGTGAAGGCAGGTAGTTCAGAGGAGGTGAAAGAGTATACAATTAATGTATTTGATCGGATGATGTGAGAGGTGGAGTCGCCACGTCTGAAACTTTTTTAAAACCTCAGTTTATTGTATAAGCACAACATGGAAGGCATAAGTGCAAAAATGATGTTTCAGTATTTTTTTAAGCATTTCCACAGTGAGGCGATAGCTACGAAAACTGTTGACTTCAGAATGAAGGAGGCAGTCGTTTGCCAATGCCAGGTGGCTGCCAAGTAACTCTCTGGGAAATCTGTGCATCATTCTTCAACGGCTCTGGTTGATTGTTTTTGAAGAGGATGAATGGTGATTCGAGCTGTCTGCAGTGATGGTAGGTGTGGTGACCGAAGTTGTCAGATCCGGCCAGAATTGACAGTTGTCACCAAGATTTAGAGAGGATGGGACGAGGGTGGGGGCGTCTAATATGCAAAGCTGCGAGCATTCTCCGCGGCCTTCAAAGATGATGATGGCGAAGGTGACTCTACCAGAAAACCTTTTGTTTTATTCTCTCTCTCTCTCTCTCTCTCTCTCTCTCAAGAGGCCTTCTGGACTTAGAGCGAAGCGTTTCTGCCGGGGGTTTTGCAAGGATAGGTGTGTTATCTCCTCATATATGCTAGGTAGGTAGGGATCGTTGGCAGGCTGATGGGCCCAGTGGTGCGAGCGTCCCCAGATAGTAAATAAACGCTCTAACACGGCCCGAAGACGGCCACTCATTATGAATACAAAGGCCTCAGATCAGACTGATTTGCATATTGAGTGGCGAGAGGATGCTGCATACAAAGTGGCTGACGTTGACCCTTATTTTCTTAGTGTATAAAGGCGGAAATGCTTTGTCCCCCGGTATGCTTTCAACGCATGTCATCACCCGTATGATGCCGCACAGAACGGCTTATATTTGCATATCGCCCATGATGGCGGAATATTACAGGCGTGCACCAATGAAATAGATTTTTAAGACAGCGCAGCATTGAAGCATGGCCGATGTTACAGCGGACGGCACTTTATGTACAAGGTTTTAACCGAACACCGAGCCAGTGTACTTTCTTAAAGCCTTAAACGCCGATTCATCTCTCTCTCTCTCTCTCTCTCTCTCTCTCATAATTTCTTCTGTCTCGGCCAGGAAAGGGTAAATCAAAAGTTTACAAATTTTTGGTTTTTTATTACTGAGGTTGGTGATTAGATTCATTGTGTTGATTTTGCGCAACGTTCAGATCTTGGAAGAATGCTGAGAAATTAGGTGTAACTAAATTCAAGCTTAATTTTAGTGGTCATGTTTATAATCTACTGATGTTCATGTAAGGATGATATTCGTCAGTGAGAAATCGATAAGCAAAAGGGAAAGGAGATTCTTCTCATGGTTTTTGCGTAGCATGGTATTTTTCTTGGGTAACTGGTAGTTCCTAATAGCTCTCCTTTATTCTTTCACGTAGAGTATTTATGCAGCTTGCTTTCAGTTATGTACCTAGAGTTCGATCCGAGGGCGTGTAACGTGAAGACCTCTGATGGGTTGTAAATTGGCTTGCCAGTTAACTTCAGCATTGGCGTTTCCACTATGTAAAACGGTGGTATCTCTCTCTCTCTCTCTCTCTCTCTCTCTCTCTCTCTCTCTCTCTCTCGTGTTTTGCCAAATGGAAAAGATAATGAGTGAATGAGTGCCCTTCCTTGCCTCTCATGACTTGGCGCGAGGCTCCACCCAGCCCAATTAGAATCACACATAAAACTAACCGAATTGTTCATTGTTTGTGCGATGGTTCATCCAGCGTAATATTCTCGTTCAGAAGAAAACGGAAATGGTGAAGAAGACGGTACGGCGTCACTCATGATAACTAAGTTTATGGCTGCACCTGCTCGTGTAGCACGTATCGTACCCATCTATCTATCTATCTCTCTATCTGTATGTATATATATGAATATATACATATATATGTTATAGTGTACAACGTATGCGATTGTGTATTGGCAGTTGCCTCAGTTACTCATAAACTTCTCGCTCTCTGCATATTTTTTTGGATACGCTGTCACTACAAGCCTTGAATACACGTGGGAAACAAATGAAGATCCCATGTATATTTATATATACATATAAATATGTATATATACACATAAATATATAGGCGTGTGTGTGTGTGTTTGACATATGCGAGTGTGTATTTTTAGTTGCCTCAGTGACCTTATAAACTCGACTCTGAAGACTGTTAAGTTACTCATGTCACTACAAGCCTTGAATGCAAATGGGATGCAAAAGGAAAACCCTATATATATATATATATATATATATATATATATATAAAAATTTATATTTTTTATATATATAGTATATATATATGTTTATGTATATATATATATTTATAAATGGTTTATATGTGTTTATGTGCATATATATATATAAATGGTTTTGTTAGTGGCGTAAAGTCACTCCAAGTTGTCAGTCTTTGTCAACTTTCGTACCCTAATGTTTTTAGCAGCTTCAGTCGCACTTTCAGTAATCGGTTTGTTAAATGATGCGGGCACTACGGAGCTTTGCTCATATGTTTTCGCCTTCTTTTAGTTTCTCATCCAGATTTTTGTGACGTCAGCGGAAGCATTCCCCACTGATTATTGTAACTGGCTCTTCCACCATTTAAAGTCGCATTTTTTGTTTTAAGATACTAAAGGTGGCCGAGTTTTCTTTTTTCCGAATAGGTTACTGGAGAATTCTTTGCACAAGGTATTTTATAATAAAAAAAATCTCACGAGGTTTATTCATATCAGGGTATTATAGTTAATATGTTAGATCATTTATTTTGTAATCAGTCAGTCAGGGTATGCGTAAAATTATAGTGGTTGGTTTTTTGGTTCTGGTATGCAAAAGCGTCGAGTGGTGCTTGCGTAAATGGACTGTTGAATATTATTGCATCTATGGAAGTATAGTCATGTGTATTCAAAAGTAAAGACAAATATGGCCAGTCACATAAAAATGATTGTGGCATCAGGTATGTACCTGTGTATGGGTAAAGTTGCATTTATGTGCCTATCTGCTGACTTGTGGAAAGAGAAGATTGTATTTGTCCAATTGTTCACGGAAGTTCGAATGTTTTCACTCATGCTTGCATGGCTGCGGTTGATTTAAATATGAATGTTTGTCTTTTTTGAAGGAAATCCGCGTCGAACCATCATCATCTCTCCCAAGACGGTTTAGGGCGATTCTGTAACAGCGCTGGTAGATGTTGGCACCTGATTATGTTGGCGAGAATGTTTTATCTGTGTCATTAGCAACAGTGGTTGAACAGATATAAAGGGGTCCCTTTCTTGGGGGATGCAACAAAAATATTTTTTGGCAGCAGAGGGGAAAAGGGGTCTTTTTTTGAAAACCTGTGTGTGGTGCAGGGATTTGTCATTGAAATTAGGCCTCGTCGGTTTCCTTATTTTACACACGTCTCAAGTTTTCTAGTTTTTTTTTTTTTTCATCCGTACGGTCTCTCTCATTCCCAACACCGACCCCCCCCCTTTTGTGATTCAGTTTGAGTGACTGCAATAGACACTGAAGACTTTAATTTTTTTTTATAGAAAACGATATCTTTACTTCATGGTGCTTGATTGTGGTGCGAAATTTTTTTATAAGAAAAATCTTATTATATTGATTGAAGATAGAAATTCTGTTAAGAAAAAACTTACCAAGTGGTTTTTATATTCCCTGAATACGTTCTTACTGCAGTTACTTGTACTATTGCCACTTCTTCTAATGATGATGGTAGCGCATTTGGTAATGGAAGAAACATTTTTCTTTCCTTCTAAGCCTATTATACTGAACTGGCTCACAGGGTAAGAAGGCATACGAATTTCTTTGTAGGTCAGAATGAGAAAATGGTACTTGTAATTACGCGTTGTCATTGCTAGGGATTGGATACAGAATGGCTTTTGTTCAGCATACGTTGAGCCTTATTTACACCCCCTTGAATGTTGATATTTGTGTTTGTGTGTGTATAGCCTGTAAACAAAAAATATACATTTGATGGCGGTAAATCTAGTGACTCAGAAATTCCTTTTGTTACTAATGCCAGTATGGTACATTGCAGTGCAAACATATTTACACCTGTTACATACACAAGGTTAGATCATGTTTACGCCTTTCTTCGACTGTTTCCCTCCCAGGTGGGATGATTTGTTTAGTACAAATCAAATGCAAGATATATATATATATATATATATATATATATATATATATGTATGTATGTATATATATACTGTATGTATATAAAACACTGTGTGTGTGTGTATGCGGACATCGAAATGTACCCATGAATACTTTTAAATAACCTTGGGAATGTCTCCGTCGCCATCATCATATTATTATGCGTGGTTTATGTATAGAGGCTTTTAAGAATCAATAAGTTTGTGCCGATTGAGTGCGGCCCGTGTCATGTTCTCGTCCGATTGGCTGCACCTCTTGACTTAAACTGGCAGCGTGACCAATGTGTAGACAACCTCTTGATGGCTAAAAGGCTTTGGTTGATGCACATCCTGGACTTCACCTCTCTTTCTCCCCCTCCTTGAATCTCTTTTTCTCTCCTTCGCCCCCTTCTCTCCCCCATTTCCCTCGCCCCCTTTGTAGTACAGTACTTCGACCTCAGTGGAGGTATCAGCCTCCTCCCTTAGGGGCGCGAGGGTGGTTCTTGGGGCGTTAGGTTAATGGTCAAGGGACTTTTATCTAGGTGTGACCGTTTCGGTTTTCATCTTTGTATTGGAATTTTTTTTTAGAATTATTTAGTAACATGCTTGAACCTATTTGCTATTTCCCTCTGTGGTTTTACTTTTTCTGCTCCCGTAATTTGTGAACTTTAGTATTAGTATTTGAAGCTGCCTCAGTTATCGTGGGAATCGATTTTAGTATCAAGCCTGCCTATGAAAGAATATTGGTGAAATCCTTGTTATTGTTTGGTGCAAGTAATAAGACAGCGTTGGACAAAAGCTTCCATTTTTATAATATTTGAGGGCTTGATGGAAGAAAGTATACTTGAGGTCGTATCCTAAAATGTGAGGATATATTTTGGAAATTGTCTCCAGTTTTCCATTATTAAAGTCTTTGTAATTTAAATCAATTGCGCGGTAGTTATGATGTCTTAGGATTGTAAAGCATTTAAAAACTTACAAATTTTCTCTCTTAGCATTTTATTCCATTTTGTTGTTTATATTCTCAAACCAGTGGGGATATTTTTCTACGAATCTTGACACCAGCACTGCTTTTGCAAGCATCTTGGCCGTTTTCGAAACATTTGCAAGTTTTATGACTGCGTTGGAAAGTGAATACTAAAATCCTGCTGAGTTTATTAACGAGTATGAACCCACCATGGTGCTAATGTTAGAGTAATAATACCCGAACACTATGAGGTGGTTGTCTCCCAGCCTCCCTCCCTCCCTCCCTCCGCCGCCCGTCCCATCCAGCCATCTACCATGCTTCAGTGGTGGTCCTTGCAGGTCACGGTTGAAACGAGTGACATATGACCGACGTCAGGAGGTTGTCAAAGCGTTGGCGTGATTCCCTGTCTAGCTTAATGAACCTTAATAACAACAACAGTAATTCCTTATTGTAAGTCTCATTCTTTTTCCTGATCTCTCTCTCTCTCTCTCTCTCTCTCTCTCTCTCTCCTTTGTCTTCTCAGCGTTCTTTTGATGTTCCTTGAAACACTTCACAAGAGAACACCGCCTTATTGTATTGCTTTTCAAGATGTCCATTTAGACTACTAAGTTTGGGGCTAATATTAAAGTAGATTGAATGTCTATAACTGTAATTCTAAGAGTAAAGTAGATGCTTAGCTTTTAAATAGATGTCGTAAAACTAACTCATTTACCTGGGTTATATCTGTCTACAATAAAGAAGGAAGCGATTAGGTAATGATTCTTGGTTTATTTTAAAGGAATTCCAGCTAATGTAATGTAAGCGGTCTTTTTAATCATTAAAAGACCAAAAGTTTAATACCGCCAGGCATCTTGAAAACGTTTTTCACTTGATAAAATGTATAACCTGATACTCAGGGAGGTACTGATCTAGTGACTAAGAGTACAAACCCCTTTGCACAAGCCCCCTCTTGGCATTTAAATACAAGTGATTCAGGCTTTTCAAAACTCGGACATACACGTCTGGGACGGATGAAAGCCTAGCATTATGCTGTGTACGCCGACCACGAATGTCCCCGCCCACCAGATAACCGTAATCACCGCTGTAGTACAGCTGTCCTTTGCATGTTTTGCACGTGCATGTCCCGTTGCACACTTCATTTCAGCAGTTCCCACGCTGGGGCCTCGACAGCCGAGTCCCGAGTCCCCTTTGTATGCACGTCTGCAATCACCGTGAAATAACAGGCTCGCTCTCACTTTTTTCCCCAACTGCGAATGATTGCGCATTCAGGTCTCCACGCTCCCCTTTCTATTTTCTTTACTACGGTCCTTTATGTTCCATATGTTTTCCATACTTCTGTTCACTTCGCAAATCGGTCGGTTCCCTCCCTTTTTTGTGTGTTTCGTTTCTGCGGTTGAACGTTTTCGTGGTTGGCGTTTTTCCATTTTAGCGAATTTCGGTGTTTGTAGTAGCAGCAGTAGTAGTATTTTTAGAATGCTCTGTGACTCTGTCCCACAGAGTGTATTGAACCGACTTATAAGTATGTGCTCTGGGATCCCTTGATTACCTCATATTACCTTATCTAGTCCATAACAAACTAGACTAACCTTGGAACACGGAAACTTCTGTTTTTTCCTGTCCTTTTTACCTCTCCTTAGCAGTATCCCAGTCACATCCGCTGAAGTGGCCTTCATCCTATCGCATTTTCTGAAGAGGTTGCTCTTCTGCATTTGGTTATCGTTCCGACCCTAACCGAAATTTGTTTACATTAGCATTCTGTGCACATGCCGAGCATTAGCCTGGGTCCCCCCCCCACCCTAGCCCTCCATCCCCCCACTCCTCCCAATCCCTCTATACTTATGCTATCTGCCTTTGGAGGCGATGCAGTAAATGCCTTCGTATTTCTTGACTCGCCTGATTTGCTCTGCTTTTTTGCTCTGCTTTCTGGCCAGCTTTCTTTTTATCACTTTTATAAGGTCTCCGAGATTGGCGTCCAGAGATTTTCCAAGACCAGGTAGACTTCCAAGACGAGACGCACTTCCGTAGGTCACCGCGGGGAGGGATGTGACAAAAATGTAGAATGACTTGAAAGCAGTTTTGAGGAATGATGAAATGTTTGATTTGCGACAGTAATTAATATGTTAGATTTAAAATCATTAAAAACCTGGGATAGTATCTCTCTTCTCTCAGAGATGAAGTGCAAAGGTAACCTTTTTTTGGCATCTGGATTTGGAAGCCTTTAACCGCTGTCGTAGGCGAAATGTGTACTCGATGCCCAAGAAAGGATAGTTTTTTTTTTTTTTTTTACATGTTTCCATATTCGTTTTGTTTCATGACTTTGTTTCAAGCAATTTTGATGTAGTAGACCGTAATGGAATAAATTCTCATTGGTGAATTTTATTATTTATTCAGGGACGCTTTGTTTGATTTTTTGTTACCATAAAATCTCCAATTAAGGTTGAGGTCTCACTAAATGCAGTATTTACATTGAATGGTCCTTTTTATTTAGCGGTTACGTTAAATGCTTGACAAGATCTTTTGTCGTATTGCCGTATTTGGGATGGGTTTGCGTTTTATCTCTGTAATTCACATGTTGAACTATCAAGTATCGCACAGAAAGAGCCCGTCTTCCCAATATCTTTGTCAGTGGAAGGTAAAACGTTTTTTCTTTATGCAAATTTATTTTTTAGGTAATTTGGCTCTTGTCTCCTACGTCCTTTACGACTGGAACACAATTGTGTGGGTGTCTACACATGCACACACACACACACATATATATATATACTCGTATATATGCGTGTGTGTGTGTGTGTATGTATGTTTATGTGTGTGAGTGTGGGTACGTGTGCGGGTGCGTTTGTGTATGAGAAACTGAATACTGTACATTCATTTCCAGATTTCAGCAATAGATATCAAGAGCTTGAAAAGCATTGGGTAGATAATCATTTGTGGTTGTGCCACTGGGACAGACACATAAAAGAGTTAAATTTGCCATGAACTGGCAGGATCAGGAGCAGCAATGGATCGTTTAGTTACCCGGTTTCACCTACTTTCTCCTAAACCTCCTCATCTTGCGAAAGTGTCCTTCACCGTCGTCCTCTTCCGCCAATATCCCAGTGCCAGGAGAATCCACGAAGTCGAGTTCCAGCGGTCCGGGACGCGTTTTCAATCGGATTTGAATTGCAGATGAGTTCGTATCTGTGACTCGTGGATTACGATTCAACAAATTACCGACTTGTCTGATACCCTGAGTGTAGAGATAGTGGCTTGATGCTGATTGAAGGATTGAGAGTAAGGGAATTTGGGGCGATGGAAGGAGAGAAAGGAAAGCGAGGAGAAAATTAAGAAGTTTTGGAGGGTTCGAATATAAGAGAGGAGGAGGAGGAGGCAGTTGGAAGGATCGATGTTTAATGTTTACTCTATATAGTTCGTCAGGGAAGCATTTGTAGTCCAGCACGGTATCTACAGTTGTACGAAGATTGTTTTTGTCTAGTGTAGATAACATTTGTCCATTAACAGTTTGCTTTTATTTGTCATTCCTTTTCTGCCCAAAAGCTTCTTGTTCGCGTTGTTGTCGGTGGTTACCATGAAACAGTCACTTGAAGTAGTAAAGCAAAACAATTTGTGTCTTCCTTTTGCTGAGGCGTGTTAATAGCTCCGAATTTAGCTTCACTAATTGATCCATCTGATTGCTATGTTAATGAACGTGATTATTGTATAAGTCTCCGTATAAAACTTACAAAACATGATACTTATTTCGCATCCGATAATTTAGTGTCGTATAATGAGAGTAGAAGGATCACATGGGATCGATTTAAGTGTAGATAATTCGTTCCTTGCCTCTCGTGTTGGGATTGAAGCTTAAAAAAGATACTTCAAACCGCCGCGTTTCTGGTTTGTTAGCAAAGAAGAAGGCGAACTTCTATCACTTGGGTGGGACAGGGTCCAAAGTGGCATGGCCATGTGGTTTAGGTTAGGCAATTGCAGAGTGCTCCGTGGATTTGGCTTTTGATAAAACTGTAATAACGGGGAAAAGGGCTTTTGAAGTCCCTCTGGCTTTTCTTATTTACGATTCCTAGCGATTAAAGCAAATTAAAATCTAACCGTCAGACCAGAGTATCACAGTAAGGTACATAATAAATATTTGTATATTTTTTTTCTAATGGTCTTGGTCGAAATGTATTAAGAGGATGGTATTTGAGGGTTTTCGTATTTAAACGTTCGGTATGCTGTTTGTAAGGTGTTTTAACCTTTAGAGGTTGATTTCTGCATTTATCCTTCACCCCCCCCCCTCTCTCTCTCTCTCTCCCTCTCTAGATATAGTCTTCAGGTTTTTATTTAATATTTAAAATGGTATGAATACCATATAAATTGATCAACACGTACACTGTACATTAATGCTGTTTTCTTAGCTTTTTTTCTCGCAAAGTATTTTCAGTTAACTTTCCAGGTACAACTGGAATATTTGTTTTTAATTTTGGCATATTCATTCATTAATTACGTATCACAGTATTTACACCTATACGCGAAACAAGTGAGCACATGCAGTGTTCATGTAAGATTGTGTGTATTCTTGCAGAAGTAAGCGATAAATAAAGGAAACTGGAATTGCTATGTATTTTAAGAGACTACAAAAAAGATATTCTATTAGTAAGTGGTTTTTGCATTACTAAAGAGGAAACCTCCCTCTCTCTCTCTCTCTCTCTCTCTCTCTCTCTCTCTCTCTCTGTCAGGTCGTTGGCATGTTTACCTAATTGTATTATAGCTTCCCTTTATAATTTCATCATCCGCCAAGTTTCTATCTATGATACTGAGTTAGAGTTTTCATCAAGGGTTTTTCCTGATTACAAAATCTATTTGCAAACAAATTATGTTCGTCGTCGGTAACCAGGATATTGTCATGCAGATATGTAATGTCAAAGCAATCGGTGAACGTGCTGGATCGTTAAATCATTTTCACGTTTGATATCTTTGATTTTTGAAGCAAAAGCCTGTATTTAACTTATGAAAACTAGATATTTAAAATAGAAGTATTTATTTTTTTTCTTTAATCTGATATTTGAGCTAGGTGATAGTCGTTCTTTCGTATGTCAGGATTTTAACTGCAAAATGGAATCTTCCGTTGAATTGTCTATATTTATTTTTGTCTGAAAAATAATTTCAGTTTGATCTATTGCCATACAGTAAGGTCAAATATATTATTGCTTATGGCTTTATAATACTTTCATCTCTTATTTTAAACAAGTTGCACGATTCTTTCTAGCGAGAATAGTTGTGTTGCTAGTAGTGCATTATGAGTGCAATCGTTAATTTTCTCTTTCTCTCTTGTTGCAGGTAAGGGATGGTGCGCCTCGAGTGCTGAGCTCCTTTCCTTATTAGGAAGTCTCGGGTATGAAGTGTTCCTCGACTTTTTTTTTTCTTTGGCTTTTTTTTGTGGTTTTGGAGGTTTGCAGTCTCGTAATATCATTAATATGGTAAGGAGAGGGTGTGGGTCGAGGGTACAGGTTGATGTATGAGGAAGGTTTGGAGAAAGATGCGAGGAAGAGAAGGGATTCTTCTTCTTTGAGGTTAGCGCTAGGAATTTAGTGGGACTTGGTTAGGTATTCCTTCATGGGAAACTTTTTAACTTAGCCATTCTTATTTTTATGATAACTAAATTCAAATCCTTTTTGTGCAAGAGTTAGGCACTTAGTCATTTATAAATCAGAGTTAATTGCTGGAACCTTGGTTTTTTTCTTCTTAAGGATAGGACATTATATTGATTTGTTATATAACTGCTGTGAGAAAATATTCATGAAAAGTAATATCCATAGCGAATTATTTAGTTCGTATTCTTAATCATGCAGATGTAAATCATCTCAGGGGCATTCATTATACGTTTTGACATTATCCCACGCCATTTCTGTTGGAGGCCACCCCAGGTGAATTACTGAACTGACCCTTACAATGAATGACCCTCTCTCTCTCTCTCTCTCTCTCTCTCTCTCTCTCTCTCTCTCTCTCTCACGGAGAGACCTTGGTTCATATCCAGGAGGCATTCAATCATGAAGTGACTTCAGGCAAAACTTCTGGAATACGACGTGAAATAACTTCTTGGGCTTTCTTAAGGTTTTTCTGTTTATTTGTATTCTGGCCATTGCCTTGATAGGAAGTATTCCATATTTGAAATAAAAGCGATGCATGTTTTTTTAAGTAAGTTTTTTGTTCATGAACTGTCATTTTTCGTTTGATGCATTGGAAGTTTCCCATTCTTCCCTGTATTTTTTTTTTATTAAACGTAATCAGAATACGTTTCGTACTTGAATGCACCTTCCCGCGTTTGCCTTCTATGCATTACCGCCTCGTCAGCCGTCTCCAATCCACATTAGGGTTCTTTGTTTTAGTCATATATTAAGTTCTTCCATATTTTCCAGCTCTCGTCGTCTTGTTTCTTATGTACTTTATCATTCGTTCTTGCTTCACCTCTCCTTTTCTGGACGCAAACTAGTCCCCTACACCCACTCACCCGCCCACCTACCCACCACCCACCCACGCCACCTCTGTTCTCCCAGCACCCTCCATACCTCTATGTATATAATTATTGTCTGCCACTGTCATCCCTCTCCCGTAAAGGTAAACTCGCTAACCAGTGTGTACGTGATGGCTGAATCTGAAGGATCATCAAATCATTGGTTTGGTCCCCCCCCCCTCCCCCCCTTTAGGTTGGAGGGGTGAAGGCCTTCCTGGGGGTTGAGTGGAATAGATCCCCCCGGATTTTATAGGGGGAGCTGGTTCCTCTTCGGGCTTGAGAGGGAAAGCTGGTGCCCCCTGGGGTTGAGAGGGAGAGTTGGTTACCATTGGGGTTGAGAGCGAGAACAGGTCTCCGTGTGGTTTGAACAAGGAGGTGACTCCCTTGGGTTGAGGAGAATAGAACCCCATTAGGGTAGAAGAGAGGGCCCGGGAGGTATTTCCAACTATCATCAATTTATTCCATCTCTCATGAGGTGAAGAAAACACTTAGTTTCATAGATATTTTATTTTAAAATTGTATTTCTTTAGGGGACGGGTTGGTAGTTTACTAACACTCACAAGGTATATGCATAGATAATATAATTAATAAAAGTATTTTTCATGCTATCCTGCAGTAACTGCAGCTACCTCTTTCTTTTGAATAAAAATTGTAGGTATCGTGCTTAAAGGTTCCAGTAACCAAAAATAAAATTTATAGGGGTTGAATGGTTTTGAGGTAAAATCTGTTTGAAAATTTTCGGTGTTTAATTTCATTTTTAGTAGTTCCCTGACCCAGAAATGAAAAAGGCTAGAAATGAAGAACAGTAAAAGTTGTGAAATATATCTCTTAAAACCATTAGTAGAGATTGAATAATTTTACGGATGTTGGAAGTTTTGGGAGACAAAGTTGATAACAGCTAATAACTTGTAATTTATTTTAGTAAGTGATAGATTTGAAAATACCTGAGTTTGCTAGTTTATTAAAGATAATTTGTAATAAAAGGTATTAGGTTGTTTTGCGTTCAGAAAAACGATTTGTTGCCGATAAGTGTTTTTTTTTTTTACGGAAAAAGTGTTGTCATAGTTCAACACGGACTAAGGTGATATCAGTGAAAATGATATTTCCTCCATGAAATATAGATATATATATATATTTTTTTTTTACAAGAATCTCTCTCTCTCTCTCTCTCTCTCTCTCTCTCTCTCTCTCTCTCTCTCTCTCTCTCTTGTTGGTGGTATGTTCGGAGGTGGTAATGGGTATGATCGGGCGTGAAGCTTCGTTTATCCTGTACCCAATCGGACATAGTGTTATGCCGAGGAACAGAATAAACTTTGGGTCACGAAGCTTTATCGAAATGACCTCATCTTGCAGCCTCCGATGCACGTATCCGTGTGTTCACGCATGCACGCACATTTGCTTGGTTGCATTCTCGCTAGATTTGCCGCACGTATTTCACCTTTAATAGAAAAAGGTTTTGAATGCCATCATATTTGCATATGCGCGGTATAAAATAGTTTTTATTTTTTATTTATATTACTGTGATATCTTTATATTTTGCAGTTCACAAGTTACGGATAACTCACAGAAAACTTTTAGCAATTTGTTGTTTCCAGACAGCATTTTGTCGAACACGTTTTGTGCCTTTTAAGTATATTTCTTTGTTGTTTCTTTGCGTGGGTATGTACCAACAATAATCATCCATTTTACATACAGCAGATAAACTCAAAGTACAATGCTTTTACTTCTCTGTTTACACAGACACACACACAAACACATGTATATGTGTGTGTACTTGTGTATATACACGCATACACGTTCACACACGGACATATGCGAACTCGTACAGAATCACAAAACGACTTGCATTGCAAATGTCGGCACGAGAAGGTCAGGATTTTAAATTTAGTCATGACTTTTGTGTATGAAATCTGGACATTTACGATTGCGGTCGGCTCTTGACCCCCGAGTATCGGATTACGGTGAATTTTCTCGCCCGGATCGCCTTTTAAGAGATCCCCCAGAAAAGATTTGCAAAACTTTAAGTGGCGTTTAACTCGCGATTGCGAGTCTGCCAGTGAGAAAATGGCCATTCGTGACGAATTTTTTGGATTTTGCCAGAAAAAGGGGATGAGGTAAGAAAACTCGGAATGTCTTTGTCCGTTTTTGGGAAAACCAAAATTTTGGCCTGGCATTTTTTTTTTTTACCAGTAAATGCTAGCTTTGCACATGCACATACATTATGCCCCTTTCTGTTCAAGCATCTTTATCGTAAAGGGGATATCGGTGACCTAGATTTGGAGGAAAGTAACATCTTTCCAGTAAATCTGTGGAAATAATGTCGTTTGATATTCCGTTCAGGTCTTTTTGTACTTGCGCTGTCCCACGCTAACGGACATACTCGTGTATGTGTTTTTATAGTTTTCAAAAACCAGGAAATAAGTTCAGCATGTTATTACTCAGTGTGAAAAACGATGTATTGGTAGACACTTTCGGTCAGGAGAATATCTCTCTCTCTCTCTCTCTCTCTCTCTCTCTCTCTCTCTCTCTCTCTCTCTCTCTCATTTCTAGATTTTTTTATACAAAACCCGAAGGCAAGAGCTAGTTAAGCCGTGCCTTGCACAAACTTGAAGAGGAAGAGAAAATAGAGGAAAAAAAGTTTGCTTCCTAACCGTTGTGGAGGTGATATTCCGCCTCCTTAAAGAGAGAATATACAACAATGAAAAAGTTAAATGTGTCAGCACTGTATGTCTGGGAATTTTTTCATATTCCAAGCAGAATTTTATTATGTTTCAAGATTTGTATCTTGTTTATTCGTTTTCTTTATGCCAATAGTCTTCATGTTTTTTTTAATTCTGCCAAATTTATTTAGCAGTAGAGCACAGACTTAAACTTTTAGACCAGTTTCATGTTTTTCCAGTATCTCTCAATATCTCCTTACTTCAGAAGGGTAATTGAAATATTAGATAATTATGGTATAATAATATCCAACTGAGGAGAGATCCTGAAACCTCACGATTTACGAGAAAAATCAGTGTTTTATTTTTAGTTACCATACGGAACACTAACATTAATGGAGGCTATTTCTTTGTGACATCTTTAGTGGAAGAAAACTAGCAATATTTGCCAATCATCTTCTTCTTTTAACGTGCTTTTTCCCATTTGTGTGGGGTAAGCACTCTGCCTTCTTTTTTGAAGGACTTTGATTTGGCTTTGGGGTAGACTTTGTAGTTTCGATCGGCTGCCCTGCTTAGGCCCCGGTAGCGTATGCACATGTATTGTACCAATCACCAGCGCCCTTTCTCCCAGCAACGAGGAGACGTTGCGCGGTTAGGTCGACAGTCGAGACGTGTGAGGTGTATGTTATGTTTTTAGAAGATGTTGGAGTGGCTTTGTTTGTGTGTGTATTAGTCTGTATAGATTGGTAAAATTTTATGATATCACCTTAGACACTACACCCGGGTAACATTCTTGGTTCCTTTCCTTATGCAGAAGGACAATGATAGAAATAAAGCCTATTGGGTTGATAAAGGGTTGGTAAAGGGTAATGCCAGGTCAGGGTTTTGAGAAACCCACAATTGGAGTTTCATGATGTGCTTAATCACATGTGATTGGGGTTTAATGTCATAACACGTAAGGTCTTGAAGGTTCCATCGTTCTTTACAACATCATCAGTGACTTTTTAGTTGTGACACCACATATTCCCAGTCAGTCAGTCACTCTCTTAAGAGGCATTTACAGACTTGGAAGGACGTGGATAACTTGAAAATTTAGCTCTGCGTTATTGCAGAAGTGTTCTTAATTATTTCAAGTAGCTTTGTATATATATTTTGACGAGTTGGTGTTTTGGTCGAATACGTGTTTTCGTGTATAGGCCTATATTGTTTTTAGTGTTTCGGTCTCACCTAGGCTATATGGGAAATCAGTTCGAGTTCTGTTCTTACCTCGAGAGGGTTTCTTTACAAGGCTGTGAAACGCTGTTATTAGATCTTGTAATAAGTTTGCACAGTATGGTTTTTATACTTGACATTATACATATGTGTGTGTGTGTATATGTATGTATGTATACAGCGTATGTATAGCATATATATATATATATATATATATATATATATATATATATATATATATATATATATATATATATATATATATATATATATATATATATCCTTTATTATTATAAGAAAAAAGTCATGCATAAAGAGTCCAGGATGGTCTGGGAGAGAAGAAGGACGACAACCTGACCAGGTCTTCAGTTAACCAGGGGTGGATGGTGTTCAGTTCGAGGCAGGAATCAGCACTGTCTCCATTCTCGTATTTCTTGGAGTGTGATTTCGAAACGAGTATCAAGTGATCATACTATTGTCAAATTAAAATCTCGTTGATTTTGACAATTATCACAATTTGGACGTGGGACCATTTTAAAATGCTGCAGCTCACCATCATTTCCTTCTCTCTCTCTCTCTCTCTCTCTCTCTCTCTCTCTCTCTCTCTCTCTCTTCTCTCTCTTCTCTCTCATATTGGCGAGTGAAAATCAATTAGTTAATAGTTAAGTCGCTATCATCTAATGGAGCATGTCGAGAGTTGCCACATTGGAAAAATCGCTCAACTTCCCTGCCGAGTAGTGTTGTGTATTTTCCGCTAGATTTTTGTTGATATAGAGGCCAAATTAACATGGTCATGTTTCTTAGGGTAATGACAGGGAGCAGCAAGAAGGCGTATAGCCACCGATTTCCTTTAGTGTAAGGTTGGCACACGCTAGTTTAGTGGTCAGGTGGCAAGTTGGTCGTCAAGTGGGATTGCCACCCAGACCGTGGCCCCGTTGCCTCATGCAACCCATGGGGTATAGTTTTTCTTCCCTTTTCTTTCTTCCAGATGGGTATTTTTCTCTCAGCTACGCCCGCCGTTAATGCCCCACGATTGAGAGTCGGAAACGAACGCTATATCGCCTTGCAAAGAAAATCCCAGGTTGCAAAGGGGTGAGGTAGGGTTAATGGGGTTGCCTTTGATGGGGGGAACATAAGGAGATAAACTTGATGGGGATGCCATTATGGTAAAGGGGCAAAGGGGTATAATAAGAGGTAAATATTACACAGGGCTAAGTGATTAAACTTTTGTTTTAGACGAGAGAGGGAGAGAGTATTTGATGTTGACTGTTGTCTTATATCCATTTTGGATATTGAGAAAGATGTCCAAGGAGAACATAATTTGTAGATAATATGTTAGGTCTGTTTAAGGTAATCCATATATAATTTGACTTGAAAATATATTTATTCCGTTTGGGATTTAATCTTGGTGTCTCGTATTTCCGGACATGCTCTCTCTCTCTCTCTCTCTCTCTCTCTCTCTCTCTCTCTCTCTCTCTCTCTCTCTCTCTCTCTCTCATTAAAGCACAAATTAAGCTAGATATTTACCCATTAATATATTCCGTTTTTCATTCATTTACCTTGTAGCGGGGAAATGCGGAAGAAGTCCACTGATGCCAGTTTGGCGAGGCCCCCGCCCCCTTTTTTTTGCGTGTGTTCGTCCGATTTTCTGGGAAAATTTGTTTCGTGAATTCGGTATTGGAAAAAAAATATCTAAAAAAAGTTGGGTACGTGCGTTCCTGTTGGCTGAATAAGTATTATTCTTACGAGATTCTGATGGTCGATCGTGGTACTAAGTTCTCTTAAATAGGCAATGATCTAGTTAAGATTACTGAGGTTTCGGATGTATTAACTCGCAGTCACTGGAACGTCCAATCATACAACTTAGTCCAATCATACAACTTACTTCATGCTAAAATGAAACAGAAGCTGCAGTTTGTATCAAGTTTACAGAAGTCGAATGTGAACGTTTATGGTTTTTTCAGGCTGCTAGAGATAGAGTAAAAATTGAGTGCAACCAGGGTTAAATGTTCTGGATTTGAGTAAGGGTTGAATTTAATGTTGATTTAAAGTCTACTGGAGGTGAAGTAATGTTAAATTTCAGCATAATGATGGTTGAAGGCTACTGACTTTCAACTGATTGTATCGGTCCTTTATATAGAATTCTTTGTTTCTGAGTTATTCATATAGAACCTATTAATTTTATACTTTCCAAGCCTTCATCTCATATAATGAGAGAAAACTGTCCTTATATATATATATATATATATATATATATATATATTATATATACTGTGTGTGTGTGTGTGTGTGTGTGCAACTATTTATAGATTTTTCCTACTTCAACTTTAAGATGTTTCTCTCTCTTCTCTCTCTCTCTCTCTCTCTCTCTCTCTCTCTCTCTCTCTCTCTCTCTCTCTCTCTCTCTCTGTCTTCAGCGTTAAAACTTAATTACAGAAACTCGAAAATAAGAAATTGCATGGAAAGTTTTACATATAATTACATTGTTGGGGAAAATTTATCTTTTACAAATGCATTGTTTTATCTTTTGAGCATTACCAATACGTGGTAACTTTATGACCTTTTTGATAATTATAGCATTTCTTACACATCATTTTATTACACGCATCGTTGCCCTTGTTGCACTCTCTCTCTCTCTCTCTCTCTCTCTCTCTCTCTCTCTCTCTCTCTCTCTCTCTCTCTCTCTCTCTCTCATTCATCCGTGTGCAGGCTAGTAGTTTTCTATAGTGAACTGTATTGCCATACTCTATTTGTGCTGGAATGCTAAGCTATATTTCTCTGCCCATTGAAGTATTTTGAGGGTGAAAAACATTTAATAGACGAGGAAATGGGTAGAATATGCCCTATTCATCTCTCTCCCTCCATGAAACGGTACGCTATTGAATCCAAGAAAGAAGTTACATTTTTTCTAATAAAAGTTTCTATATATAGTATCTTTACCAAACTGATGTAAAGTTACAACAGTATACTTTGTTTGTTTGTATATATATATATATATATATATATATATATATATATATATATATATATATATATATATATATATATATATATATATATATATATATATATATATATATATATATTTATATATATGTATGTATGTATGTATGTATGTATGTATGTATGTATGTATGTATGTATGTATGTATTTTGTGTATGTATATATATAATTTATATTTAGTACTGTAAATCAGTTTAGTAAAGATACACTGTATTGAAACTTTATTAAAAAAATATAACTTCTTTCTTAGATTTTATTTATATATAGTTATATATATAAATATAAATATATATATGTATATATATATTTTCCTTGAATTCTGAAGTGGCTTGATAATATTTGACCCAACCGTACTCTCTCTCTCTCTCTCTCTCTCTCTCTCTCTCTCTCTCTCTCTCTCTCTCTCTCTCTCTCTCTCCTCAGATAAAAGATAGATGAAGGTGCTTTTGGGAATGGTGGCATGTGATGTGGCCGAGAAAAGTCGATTGGGGATGTGAAAGTTCTTTCTGCCGTCGTCGTCGTCGGCATGACGCCCGACAGACGTATTGTGGTGATAACCGTCCCTCCTTTCAACATTTTTTGCTTACTTGGTTCTTTAGGACGCTACGCATTTACTTTTTACTTTTCTTGGAGATTTGATGTTTCACGCCTTTGTCTATAAATGGTTTCGGGCGTGTTTGTTGGTAAATTTGTTGAAAAATAAACCGAGATGCCTAAGACATGCAGATTTTATCGGTTTTGTTTTCCTGATTTTATTGTTGTGGATATTTTTGTTTTCTGATTTTGCACGGTATTGTGGTTTATTTTGTACGTGGTTGGCTTAATGGTTATTACGTAAAATCGATAATGCTACCTGTAACGCCTTCTATTTAATGTTTTGAATATGAATTGGAGATTGACGGTAAGGTATATTAGGCTATATTGTTCTTCCAGTATAGGGTTTATATCGTTAGAGGTAATACCCAGCAATCGTAAAGCTAACGTAGACTGGAATAAATAGGCAGATCTACAAGAATAATTGTCTGGAACTTTTTTCTCTTTCTATTGTCTTAGTATTATTTAACAAGATTGGCATTCAACCCTGTAAGTTTAGAAGTTTTTACACATACTAGTAGTTGGCGCAAGGAACTTTGCAATGGTCGACTGAGCGTGCATCAGATTGGACGAGATGGGATGAGGGTTGAAGGCTTGCATTATTTTTTTCCTGGGAGTGAGGGAGGGAAGTAGTGGGTATCTGTTAGAAAGAGAGAGAGAGAGAGAGAGAGAGAGAGAGAGAGAGAGAGAGAGAGAAGGCGTCCTAGAGGAGAAGACAGGGCGCATTATAGGGAGAAGGGTGTGGGGAGGCCTCCGTGTGTCATTTGGCCGATGAAGGGCGTCCTCCATATAACGGCACCCATGTCCGGCCGATCGCGCCTGTGAGTGGCACCCTCAGCTGCCTCTTTGTAGAGGAGGAGGAGGAGAGGTTTTCCCCGGCGGCGTGGCGTCTTCCCCGAAATGCTCCAGCCTGTCTTTAGTTATTTCAGAAATGGTCCTGACGAGGTTGCTGGTTTGTGCCGGCGCCTCTTGATGAGGAACTGTCCCAGCGTCGTCGCGGTCGTCCTCGTCATCACCATTATCGTCGTCATCGCCGTCTTTATTTTCGTCTGCTCTCCCCAGTGATGGAAGGAAATGACGGGAGGAAGAGAAAGAGTGAGAGACTTGGAAAGGAGAGCAAAGAGACTCACTTTTAAGCCTAGCGACTTCATTAGCCCTGAATGGCTTTGTATCACTCACTGTCATTTTGGATATGAGGCTCCAGTATTTTTTTTCCCAGCTCGCACTTACTCTCAATTGTTGGTTAGATGTGCATTTGGCAGTTCTTCATTTAACGAAGTGCAGAGAATGCTAATGAGGAGACCCAGTTGAATATTTAAACCCTGCTCTCCTTTTTTTATTTTTTTTTTAGATACCTAAGTCTTCTTTTGAGAATAATGGTAACCAGTTGCTTTTGGCACGCAAAACTGAATGCATCCTTAGTCTGTATTTTTATAAGGCGAGTTTGTCGTTAAGCTCAATAATATGTAAAAAAACAGGCACCACATGTAGCAGTATGAGTAGATTCACTCGGCCAGACTATTTACAATTGATGACCAACAGTTAAATTTATTCCTAACCAAAAGTTCCCAAAACAACGATAATACAGCACAGCTGGAGGGCAGTCGACCATGCCCATAAACAACTCAAAGGAAATTTCACTAAGAAAAGAACGGAGGGCAAGCAGAAAATAGAATGAGTAGCGAGCAACCTGGCCAAAATAAAGGCCATATACTTATAACGAAAAAGTCCAACGATTGTGTTGCCATCAGTATAAATAGGAGGGCAGTCCATGAAAGACCTTGATACAGTTACATGAACGAGCCAACGAAGCTCAGTTGGACGTCGGAAACCGTCTTCTTCCCACCACCAGAGATCTAAATAGACTTAATTAATTGGATTCGAGCATCATCGCTCCTAAAAAGAGCATTTTATTGCTAAGCCGTAACGCAGGTAATGTGAATGAAGTCAAGATCTAGATTACCTTTTATATGGAACTCGGTTTTAATTTGAATGTAGATTGTGGATGGCGAAAACCAAAAGGATTCCTGGAAAGTTACTGATAGGTAATAAACCATTTTCTTTCTCGTACTTACCCTCAGGCGTAAAATACAGTAAAAAAAAATCTTGCAAATGAACAAACCAACGACCATAACAAGAATGTCATTGATAATGTCATTAATGATATCAGATACAAGATGGACAAAAGCAAATATAGGAATATATCTGTTGATCCATTTCATTAGTCATGAGGGTATCAGTCTGGAACAAACATCAGTATATCTAAAAACCATTGGGTCTTTTCTTTGATACAAAACATTAGAAAGTGTCTTTAGTTGGTTAACTTCATTAGTGTAAACCTATACGTGTATTGATAAAACATCCAGTAATCTTTTGGTGAAATAGAAAATTATCTACCTTCGGGCGCTCTTTAAAACTAAACACGAAAATAAAGACCACTTCTTATATCTGGGTAAAATAGCTTCGGGTTTTTTTTTTCTGTGGACAAACATTTGAATTTATAACCTGAAGATTATGGCCTGTCAATAGTGACTTAGAAAGAAAGAGATCGATTGTCTACCAGCATGTAGACCTGGACAAATGAGGAAATATGGGGCTACATGTATGTCTGGTTGGGATTTATGAACGTTGGCCATTGACCCCCTAGCCCATTTTTCATTAGATTTAACAAGCCGATACCCCGACTTCACAATATGCCAAAAGGGCTATTGCCTGCCGAGGAACGGGAATTATTATAGGCACAGACGGTAGGCTGTGCACTTTGTCATGCTTTGGCTGAGGACCCCGCTCACAAAATGTTCATACACACACACACACTTTCACACACCCATGCATCCAGCACTTTTGAAGGGGGATGGCCGGGAGTATATGAATAGTTAAAGTCAAGTCGTTGTTGGTTATGTTTTTAACTAAATTTTAATTTTCATAAGCCTTCTGTACTAAATTTGTTTTCGCGTAATATCGTGTTCATAACTTTTGAAAGAATGCAAAACTACTCCAGTTAGAGAATGCATTTAATTTGCTTGAACCATATTTGCTAATTGTTTGTATTGGTGTAGGCGCGCACGCTTGTGTTACTGTTGTTTCTGCGAGCACTCAGTTGCTAGGAATCCCTCCGTCTATCGCCAGTCGTTCGTAAAATCCCCAGGTAAGTTAAATGGGCGCACAGAGCCATACACCCCGAGCTTGAGAGCCATATTTGTCTTGTTGGTGCTGATACAAAACTGTTTGCACGTCAAGTGATCTAGTAGCTAAGTTTCTTTATGGTTCATTATTCTGGCAATAGCCATTGATAGCAGAGTGTTGTTCCTAGATGGGCGGTGCCTGGATGAAGGAATGTGACTTTCAGTTTAGGTTTTAATAGTTATTTTTATTTTATGTTATCATGACTTTAGCTGTTATTCTGCTGAGCCTACGGCTAGTAGTTTTGACTCGCTGGTATCTGTTAAATATGAACCTCTGATATATTTAGAGTTAAAGTATGGGAATAGTGTATGTCCGAATGTTTTATATCGATCAGAAGGCAGACTTACTAGATATTCATTGGAAACAGTTTAGTGAACCTTTTTAGTTTCAGCCGAACAAGTTGGAGGATTAAGAGTTATATTTACAACAAATATCATTTTCTCTTGGATGGAAGTTTAAAACGTTTGTCAATTTTTTCTGGAATTTATTAGATAGTTTTTTATCTGACAGAGATTCTCTCTCTCTCTCTCTCTCTCTCTCTCTCTCTCTCTCTCTCTCTCTCTCTCTCGTACACTTCGAAAATAATATATCAAGTTGAGTTGAATGCGAGAAACTCATACTAATGCTGAAACTGGCCTGTGATTAATGGATGTGTGAGAGATGGGTCATCGTTCTCTCTCTCTCTCTCTCTCTCTCTCTCTCTCTCTCTCTCTCTCTCTCTCTCTCCTCTCCTTATCAGGCCCATCGATAGTCCTTGTCAAATGCTTGGTCTTGGTTTCCACATTCTGTCATGATCTGAAGCCACGAAGTCCATTGCGTTGAAGATTAAAGAAAGGGTGTTTGCAGCCCCTGGAACCTTATCAAAACCTGTTGCTAACGCGATGTCCTGCGGCTTAAAGCGTAGCCATAGAACATCTCTCTAGGAACGCTTAAGAAATCTCCCGGGACTTGTTCCTGTTAAGCTATATCTGCCTGCTGTTTTATTGGACGAGGTGGATGTATCTAGTAGCGCCATCCTCCAGACGATTTCAGGATTTATGTCTTTCATTTTGTGTTTTAGGGATTATGTTTTCAAAAAGGTTCTCGCGTCGTTAACCTAGGTTTGGTTTTAAAGATAAGTTTGTAAATGTGGAATTATGTAACGGGAGGTCAATTAATTTAGAGGACTTGCTGATTGCACTTCGTTTGTATTGCCAAATTCGGCACGTGACTAATTTTAATCCTGAAAAAATCATTTCCATGCAGGAAATTTTATTTTGGGAAATTGTTGTTTCTACATGCATGGCCTCATCGCACATCGCCAGCACTTATTTGGTCACTGAAAACCGTTTTGTTTCAAATTCATAAAAATGAAATGGCCTTTAATAATTTATATAATATATATATATATATATATATATATATATATATATATATATATATATATATATATATATATATATATATATATATATATATATGTGTGTGTGTGTGTGTGTGTGTGTGTGCGTGCGTGTATATATAAAATCCATAGAAAAAGGAATATAACGAGCGCTGACACATTCACGCTTCAATTGCTGAATCGTTTATGACCCCCCTTGACAGAAAACTCCCCCGAAATCAGCGTTTTCTCACACCTACGTAAAATGCTTACGACAAACATACATATACACACATACACACACCTTTGTAGACATCATTGGTATCATTTGTTTTTAAGTTATGTGATATTTTAACCGCCATCAGATTCCAGCGTGTAGGAACCGTCAAAACCTGACCATAGCGTCGATAATCTCGTTGATAGGAAGTTGAAATAAAGTGGAGACACTTATCTATCGGAATCCACCTGCGCGCAGGTGTATTTGAATTGTTAAGTGGACTTGTCAAGATTCTGGGTCGCTAAGTGTTAAGATGGGCGGGTCCAAGCCCAGGCCCAGCTATCCGTAACTATTTCACTGCCGCCCACTTTTATATGTGTGCTGTCCGTGGCCGTTTACAATAATTTTTATGAATAGTCATACATCGGTGTCAGATGCAGTGGTGCCGACTGGTGGTTTTATGGTGTGGGCTGAGTAATTTATTTTAGTAATAATATTAGAGATGGTGCCGTTACATGGACGGACTGTTCATGGTATATTTTCATGAAATAAAACGTACGAGACGCAAAGGCAAAGGTCCACATTATGCAATCTGTACTGATGGTTCCGTGTCTCCATCTCTCCATCAGATAGGGAATTTGATGCTGTGTTACCTATTAAACCAAATCCACTCTCTTTACCAAATAACACAAAATAATGCAGAGATTATATGTCTTCATTAACTTCTTAATTTTTACCTTTGTCCAATGTTGAATTTTAAAAGTACTGCAGTTGCACCTGATATTTTGAACACAGCACATTAAGACAACCCTTCTGGCCAAATCCAGTAAAACTTGCTATTTTAGCTCGGTGGTCTGGTTAAACTTCCTGATGAAAATAAAGTAATTTATATCAGTTAAAAGTTCCTTTTGATGCGTGTTGAAAATGGAGATTTAACAAGATGCTACTTTGCATGAGTTAGGTGATGTGTTACTTACTATTTACTCATGTATTATAGCTCTATGAATTAGTGCTTATGAGATGATTAATAACTTCATGGTGGGAGTGGAGTAGCTTTATTTTAAAACTGAACCGATTACACAACTCTTGGATGGTTTTCCTATGAAAAAGACTTGTATGTACTTATAAATGAATTCACAGTTTATGAAGTGTATAATCAATAATCAATAATAATAATAACAGTCTACTTAAGAAATGCTAGAATCCCAGATGAGATTATTTTAGCGGAAACTGAAATTAACACCTCGTATACTAGCTAAACAAAACTTGATGGCAAGAAGTTGGAAGTCATATCAAAGGTACCACAGAAACGCGACCTTACTGAATTTAGTAACTATAGAGGCGTTGCTCTGCGTCAACTGGACTGTAAATGTTCAGCATGCTTTTGCTCAGTAGACTGAAGAAAGAAATTGATAAAATGCTTAGAAATGAGCAAGCTGGTTTTAGAAAAGGTAGGAGTTGCCCAGATCAAATATTTGCGTTAAGACATTGTGCAGCAGCGTAAGGAATTTTAAAATTCCCTTCCGATGGCTATTGATTACGAGAAGGTATTTGACAGCGTCCGCAGACCAATATTAAGGAAGGTCTTTCGTCGCTGTGTCATTTCCGCAAAATGTGTAAAGCTAATTGAAATTATCCATGTAGAAAGCAGCTGCAAAAGTTAGTGTTGATGGGGATCATGGCGAGTGAATATGCAATAAAAAGCGGATGCTACATAGGAGCGTTATTTCACCTTGGGTTGCCCTTTTCATAGATTGTATAATGAAAAAAAGTGTCCGTAGGTGGAAAGATTTAGATTGGAGCAACGATAGAAAGTTGACAGATGGTGACTATGCAGATAGTGTTTTAATCAGCAGAACGCCACAAGATTTAGAAAGGCTGCTTAACAAAATGAATTATACATTTGTGTAGGCAAATGGGACTCAAAATAAATCTAAGAAAAACAAAATGAATGAAGACAGTTTGTGCCCAAAAAAACTAAATAATATTAGATAGAGAAAGGATTAATGAGGTCGACTCTTTCAGGTATTTAAGGACAGTGTCATCCATTAAGAATTGTGTTGAGTTGGATTTTAATTAAAATAAAATAGGCATTTCAAACAGTGGGCAGGCTGAACAAAGATATTGTAATCAAATACCGAAAGTGCTAACGAGAGGAAGATACACAGAAGTTTAGTGCAATCTGTATGGTTTTAAGGGCATGAATCATGGAATCTTCAAGAAGAATATTGGGAGTCAGATGGCAGGATAGCTTCAAGAAATAATAACATAAGGGAAATTACGAAAATTCCATATGTTGATGAGATAATGATGAAATTGGGATGGCGGTGGTGTGACATTTCCTTCACACAACCCCGGGAGAATGTGATAGTGTCAGCTGGGCTCCTGTGGGCGTTGGAAGACCCAGACCTAAGGGATAAGAACTATGAGAAGGGAGACTGGAGATGAGTTGAGATTTGTGGAAGATAAAGCACTGAGAGGCCTTTTGCGTCACGCGATGATGATAATGATGACCTCAGTGCCAAGTTTTTCTTCTCTTTAGGGCCAACATTGTTTACTTTCATTGTGAGTGATGCTTCGCAGTTGAATAATTCTTGTTGAAAGGTTTACTAAAGTAGATTGATATTCTTCAGGTATGTTAAAATAGGCAGGTTTACATCGCCTTTGAAGATATTTAATATATGTTTAATTTTAACCGTCATTAAAAGATGAAATATAAACATTGTCATTGTCAGTACATAATAGTTATATTAGATTTATAGCAAATTAGGAATGGAATCGATATTGCTACTCGGTTCATACAGTGCGCAATACCACAAAGGCTTGGGTTTAGTTAGAGTTTTTATTCTTTGTACTCGCGCCCTCTTCCCCCTCTCATATATATCTTTCTACCTTCGCATCTCACACTTGGGGCTCCTTTTGTATTCATCGTCTCACCGGTGTTTGTTGAGGTCTTCATTGTCGAGTACACTCGTGTCCCACGGTTCGATATCAGTATCTGTGTGGTATCCATGCATTGAAGTATGTTTGCCATGATAATGTAACACACTCTTCCTCAAGAGGGAGAGGTGTGGGAGGAGGCGCCGTCTCTTTGGAGTAGGGGTGGTACTTGTGTGTTTCCTTATGGCTTAATTAATTTTTTGTGTCCTCATTGTTTCCATTTCGCCTCATGGTGTCATTGTTTAGAATTTTTGTATATTGTTCCATTGTTTGGCTTACACCGTTTTTTTTAGTGATGGATTTGCATACAGAATGGGATTATTGAGTTCAGTGGAAAATTTAATTGGGCCATTTTGTTTCAACTATTTATAATCTGCGGAAGAATACTTGCCTTGATAACGTCCCCTTCACCTTGTGCCTAAAAATCTTTAATGAATTTTTTTTTTATGTTACCTTAGCCTGTTTGGCCCTCATAGAGCGTGTCCTCCCTGCGGATCACTCGTATCATGTATGTTTTAATACCCTCCCAATGTATCCTTTTGTCTTTATGTATTTAATCTCGGCTTTAGTTCCCCCGTCGAACCCATCGGCTCACTTTACATTTTGTTACCCTTCCTGTTCGTAATCCCAAAACTTTCCTTTTCGTAAGCCTTCTTGTATTTCAGTCGCCTCTCTTTCCTCTCCCTACATTTTACGCCAACCCCCAATACCTGGCAGTGTATGGTTTGCCCTCCCTCCTTTAGTTCTCTCCTTACGCTTCCTTCCTATCCCTTTCCATCTGCTTTTGCCTCTCACCCCCCCCCCACCCCTATTACCCTTTTCCGGTTTTTAGCGAGTGGGGCTCTTTGGGTTGAGCAAACAGGTGTTCCATCAAGTTTTGCTGATTTTTGTGAGACTCGGTACCACACCTAGGCGGTGTTGTTTTTGTAAAGGCTACAAGAGAGAGAGAGAGAGAGAGAGAGAGAGAGAGAGAGAGAGAGAGAGAGAGAGAGAATTTACAACCCTTCAGTTTCGGATGAGTAAAATGTAGGATTAATTTTATTGTAATAATGAGGGAGCTCGTTATTGTTCTTCATGGTCTTTAATAATAATAATAATAATAATAAAAAAAGTCTTGTTATCATAAGAACAAAGGGGTGACAGCAATATATATAATAATAATAAAGATGGTGGACATGATCTCCAGGAAGAAACGGGTTATGTAGTAGTTATACTGGTACAGGCAAGGATTGGGTTTCGCATATCTAAACTGAGAAATGGATTCACGTTGTAATGAAAACTTGTTCTTTGTGTCGTGATAATCCCAGTTCTAACCGAAAGAATTGGGCCGGTATCATTTACCAGTCGGTTTCATCCACTGGGGTGAGAACTACCTCATCGATAATCTCCCGTTTGATGTGATAATCTCTCTATCTCTCTGTTGACGTAGCACAGTTGGAAGTGCCCTTAGTTCACAAGCTAAATAGCCGGACGGGAAAGGACGAATGAGTGCGTTCCCTAAAATCCACTACCAGCATGATTGTCGACTGTGGAGGGTCGCAGCAAAGGGGGAGGAGAGAGAGAGAGAGAGAGAGAGAGAGAGAGATTATACCATCAAAACGGGAGATTATTGATGAGATAATTCTCACCCCAGTGGATGAAACCATTCATAAGAGTCTCTCTCTCTCTCTCTCTCTCTCTCTCTCTCTCTCTCTCTCTGTCTGTCTGTCTCTCTCTCTCTCTCTCAGGGCTTTATTCAGACCATTGAGTTAAGCATACGAAAAACGCATACATAAGCATTTAAGGTATTTATTATAAGGAAATTATAATTTTTATGTTTTTTTTTTCCTTTATTTGGAACTGTGTAAGTTTAGAATGGTAATTTCGATGTTATGATCACTATATACTGTATTTTATTAACAGACGTCGTTGAAATGAAACTGAAGTCCATTGAACACACATAAAAAATAACTTTTGGAAGATTATGCAATGATAACGAAACCCAGCTCTTACATGCTAAACTCGACACTTGACGCTTCCGGAGGTAAGTGTCCATCCTGCCAAAGTCCCTGTATCATGGAGTCCAGTGACAATGTTTGTGTAATTGATGCGTTGGTGTTTTTTTTTATGTATCGGTATAAAACACATTCAATGGTTATGTGATTGTTTGCGCGTGATGGACCGATACTTGAACCCCATACAAAACGTACTGATTGTAGATTGGGAGTTTGTGTACTTTAGATCTACATAACCAAAGATATTACATATTTTCATTCAACTTCTCAAGTTGATATCAAAAGTTTTAACTGGAGTTTGTTAAATGTTATATGGTTATCGTAAATTATGACCTCTTTGCAGTTTAGAATGTACTTGGAGAAAGGGAACACACTACGTTGGTATATGGGAACTGTACCAAATGTAATGGGTTAAACGCTCTTGAGGTAATAGTACAATTCATTAAGATTTTCTTACCGAAGCGATATAAAGAATTCTTCAATTTTAAGACATTTTTTCAACCATTCTGTAAGGCTCGTTCTCTACGTAAAATAAGATAACAAGGAGGGAACAAAAGTGTTCGTTGCCGTGTTCTTGTCCAACCTGTTAAGGAACAGAGCAAGCTGTATATCCCTTTAATTGACATGTCTTCATTGAAGTTGTTCTTTGTTAGCGTCACTGTAAAAATATCTAAATGGATTGTTTTTGGAACTTGTTGAATGCAGTTTTTTTTTTCTCTTTTACTTTTTATTTAGTGTCTCCAGGATTGGAGTTGTACGTTAGGCTGTGTGGTGCTGGTTCAGACGTTGTGCAACAATCAATCGTTTTCAGAAATCTGGAAAGGTAATAGCCTTTGGAGCCATTCCAAGACTTGAGTGTGATATTGAGCGCGCCATCTCTCTCCAACACTTCCTAGAATAATAATTTATTTTTGTTCAAGTATTGTATGTGAAAAATCGAATTCGAAAATCAGGGAACAAAAAGGAAAGTTATTTTAAGTTTTGAAAAAGGAAGAGCAAGTAAATTCATATGCAAAATTAATGTTTTCTATATGAAAAGTATGCCCAATAAACTTCTTATAATATTAAATATAGCTCATTATTCTGAAGTGGGTTATGTGTTTTTACCATTATGTAAAAAATACCATTCATAAACATAAGTTATGATAAGCTACATTATGTATATGATGTAAGTACTCTTTATGTCTGTACAAAATAGAACATTCATAGACTGATTCCTTATTGTCTTTAAACATGAATATTTTAATGGAATTAAATTTTTTCACCTAATTTAGCCACGTTTTCGCAAGGATCCTGCATTCGATGGATACGGCGCTATGTCCGCGGGCCCCCCAATTCATTTGTAACCTTCCAACGGGTTTGAACAGTGTAAGTCTGTAGATGCCGCAGCCAATTTATAGTGAGGGATGAGCAACGGGGTCGTATCAGAGTATCTAGTTGATTGTTTGTTTTGACTGGGAGTTGAGCTGTCTGCTAGGGCTGTTTGTCTAAAGGGGTCGGGGAGGTTAAGCGATGGCTATTTCAACGGGCGTGTTTATGTTTAAAGCGGTTTGGCTAAGGGGTTGCACACACACACGCGCACACACACACACATGCACACACACGCGCGTACTTACATACGAGCACAAACGACACATCATTATCTATGCATTGGGTATGCATATGTAAGGGACCCCATCACTGCAATGGAGATTTCATTGTTGGCCATGTAACTTCGAAATATCATCTATGTAGGGGCGAAAAAAAAAAGATAATCACGAGTAAATTTATGAGTTTTCGTTTCGTTTAATAGCAGAACCACTTCACTTGGAATTCAGCCGACGATAATAGCCTTCTCATATTCTTTCGTATGTGGGAGCCCATTTTGATTCCCGAGAGAAGTTTACATCAAAGACCTGGCGAATTTTATGAATGATTATATCCCATTTTGTTAATCGTTAGGAAACTTTCCAAACTTTGCATGCTAAAGACGAGTGGTTTTTGTCAAAGTAGAAACCCTTTTGTATAGAAACCTTTTTTTTTTTTTTATTCCTCGGAAGATCTCTAATTTTGACATTCCATCGTCCTAACGACCTGTCTTCCTCTTTTTTTTTTTTTCACTACTCAAATGACGTAATCCACACATCTGGTTACGATAGTGGGTCATTGTCTCCATGAAGCCAAGACTCCGGAAGTAGGCTGTCTAGGCCGAGAATGCCAATTTTCCTCCTTTACATCCTAACGACTTTCTAATGATGATTGAACCCTCATGAGAATAGAGTTTTTGTGCGACTCCCTGCGGCTGCTAATTAATTGCCGAAGACCTTAATGTCCGTACAAAACGTCTTAGGGGTTAATTAAGGTTATGGATTCACTTGAGAAGAAAAGGAGAAAGAGAAAAGGGGTTGGGTAAGTTTTTTTTTTTTAAGCTGTGCACGCAGAGGCCTTGTTGACAAGAAAGGAAGATGGTGTCCTAGGGAGAAGGTCAGAAGTATGTGACATGAACTCTTAGCTCTGTTCTCTACCTTTCTCTTTGCCCACTACAAATCTGGTGGTTTTCTCTTTCCCATATCTATTAGCTAACAAGAGTTCAGTGTTATATTGACGCATGGGCATTAAGACATATACTCGCTTTCCTTCCCTTTATCTTTATTTTTTTATCTTATATATATATATATATATATATATATATATATATATATATATATATATATATATATATATTATTCACAAATTTTGTTCTTCCTTGTAATGTCACTTAGGTTCACGATTGACACGTTTCCCTCCAGTCATGGTAGCATTAAGAGCCCTCGTGTCCGTCCTTCCGCGCTGTCCTGCCAATCAAGTTCATTCTGTCATAGCAGCCGAATTGCTGATGCGATTAGGGTCATTGTGTCTCTCAACCGGCTGCTTGTGCCTTCAATAGCAGTTGCATACGTATTCTGAAAGCGGCTTTGTGATCCGTCGCTGAATATTCTCCCGTCTCAGGTCAGCGAGTTGAGTTGACTTGCTTAACTGTCATGATCATTAGCTGGAACAATGCCCAACAGAATGTCAAGTTGGCTAAGTTATTTCGGGGAAGTTTGCAAAGGCGATGCGTTACCCGTAAATTTAGAGAGGAATTCGATGCCCGTTTGGTAGTGCTGTTCAACCAGGTAATGGCGTCACGCTTCCCCTGTTTTATCCACTGCTATAATTCTCGTGTCGTGCCTCTTGAGGGCTTTTTCTCCTAGACGCTCGCTTCCTTCATAATCGATGGTCCCCTTCCCCCGTCTTAGTCATCCTTGATTGTCTTCCTACAGGATGCTCTTCATTTTCACCAGAGAATCGTTTTTTTTTTCTCTATAATTATTATTGCTAGTGTTATTTTGTATAGAGAATGCCAATTATTAACTTTTGATTTAATTGGCTAACTTGTAGGTGGACTGCTGCGTTGTGCTTAAGTTTATAACTTTTGTCAAAACCGAGTGCATTAGTAATTATCTTAGAATAGAATCTGGATCTTGTGCTCTGTTCATTTTTCAAAGAACCTTGGTTACTACTCACTTCTTGAGATGACCTTTTTGAACCGAAAGCTCCCTCTCTCCGAAGGGCATTTTAAACTCTTCCTTATTGATGGCGGTAGTAATGATGATAATGATTTGGGGGAAGTTTTGCAGATAAGGTCTCGACAGCACACTAGAGTGAACACTAATTCACAATCAAAAAGTCATTACTAGAATGCTGATGAATGCGTAGATAAAGTTGCAAACGCAACACGCTCTTCGCTGCGGTCCTTCATATACATACCGAAGTTGCAAGCTCTCCGCAGAATAGAAATTTATGTACTTGGCCATTAGTTTAGAGCTTTTTTTTCTCCCTACTTGTCTAATAGGATGTTTAAACACAGTTTTGTTTATTGCCTTTGCATTTTTTAAAAGAGGACTTATCTATTACAGTTATAGCTATTGTGCTATGAAAGAGGAATTAATGAGGAAAAATAAGTTCCGTAGAGCTAACCTAATCTTAGTAAAGATAGCATGGCAAATTTGTATAAGATTTTTGCGTAACCACTTCATTGTTGAGAGAGAGAGAGAGAGAGAGAAATTAATCATCCGATTGTATAAACGTAAAAATCAGGCAGGGCTTGAAGTAATGAGCCTACGTAAACGAAGTATGAAATAATCGGTCAAATGCTTCAAGTGGTGGTGTTGGCCGTCTCGTGTAACGCTGCGTCACCCCGTCCTGTTTGGTTAACCAGGCACGTGCAGAAGAACCGCCCTTCTTCCTCAATGGACTATTAGCTCTTCACTCGAATAAACCCGCCTGCTCTTCTCTTCGTGAAATGTCTTTTCCTCTTTGTCCTTTAAGATTAAGATGGTCGTGTTATAGTTTATTTGTGTATTCGTCAGTATTTTCCGCATCTCTGCAAGTCATCTTTGACGGCTGTTATTACGATAGTGAGTTACTTGAAATTGGTAACAGGGTAAGACCCAGTAGATGCAATGTCCTCTCGTCCGGCAAAAAGTATGTAATGGTTTACTTTTCATTTTTGTCAAATAGTTCGTGTTGACCCCAAGTGCACCTTGCTCAGAAGATTTATGTCAGCCCAGTGACGTTTTGAAATTAGTTTAAGGGTAAATCAACAATCGGTTTGTCGCAGTCTATGTGGATTCTGTAGCAGGACAAATAACGTTGGATGATATATTTGAGTTTTCATTTTTTTTTTTTGGGGGGGGGGTGTCAAGTTATAATTAAGGTTGCTTCAACAGTGTTATTTTTATTCATTATTTTATTTTTGCATATCTTTTCCTTATGTGTTTGTAACTGTACCCTTTGAGTTGCAAGAATAAAAGATTACTTTATACCAGTTGATTTGAGTTTTTATGGCACTTTTACATACTGATCTGTATCTGATTGTGGTATTAGTTGTTTGGCCATCAGTATCATATACTCGCCGAGAAGCATAAAATACTGCCAGCGCTTTTACTTCGTTGACCCGTTAGGTACCGTATTCTCTAATGGAAAGATGACGATCTCTTGAACACCGTGAGCTTAGTTTTTACCGAGAATATATTACGAGTTGAATTACTGTATGCGTCTCGGAGAGACGACAGCCCGATTATCTCTGTTATTTTAAAAGCTTTTGTAAATCCTGTTGGTCCTATCTTTATTGTTTGCCATCAGATAAGACGAGTGTAATCGCTGTCCGTGTTCTGCGACCGTGCGCATTCGTGCAACATCCATTTTCCGTCCGTTGAGCCTTCATTAGTATGCATTATTGAACACGGTGTAAATTCGTGTGTGAATGCTGGCGTTCCCCCCCCCATTGCCCCCCCTCCTCCACCCCCTTTTCAGCCTCTCCTGTCTCCCTTCTCCTTCTGCAGCCCACTTGTCCATTGCAAATGTCCTTTGCAAGCCATTCTCTTATGACGTACGTTCCTCCGTATTTAATTATTATTTTATCATCTACTGTTCCAATTTTGATGTTATCTTTTGATAAAAGAAAATGTTTTACAGCTCTCTCTCTCTTTCTCTCTCTCTCTCTCTCTCTCTCTCTCTCTCTCTCTCTCTCTCTCTCTGCGAACATCATTATCCCGTCCACCTGATATCGATCCCCTTCTACTGTTGGTTCAGTATGTGCAATCTCATCCTGCCTCGTTAGTTACCATGTTATTAAGCGTCTAGGTGTTGTCAGCATTAATCCTGATTTGCAAAAGAGAGGGAAAACAGAGGTTAAGGAGATGAAAAATGCTGACGTTTCGAAGAGATAGGAGAGGTATGCAGATCGCTACCAGATGACCCATTATACTGACCTGGGTATGCATTGCGTTTGAAGTCATCAAGCAGCCGGGTGTCTCATTCCGCTTCGTTGACCTTTGACCAAGTCTTTCCTTGCGCAAGCGCTTTCGGATCAAGGAACAGGCGGGATGCTTGTGATAAATTTTCCTTTATTGACAATGGATATTAACTGATTTTTATATTATTTTGAAAGCGACTATCTTTGTGCGCATTTCTTTATTGCGTTTTTAATTTTAAATTGAGATGAATTGATTTTGTGCAGTGGGAAGCAAATTGTTTATTTGGTAGATGTAGATTTATATATATATATATATATATATATATATATATATATATATATATATATATGTGTGATGTTAATATATATGTGTGTGTATGTTAATACTATACATATATATATATATATATATATATATATATATATATATATATATACTTATAAACACAATCAGTCTAGATGTTTCATAACTGCGCTGAGTATTTATGATCATGGTTTGGTCCTTTCTCATGTAAGATTAGAGATCTCTTTGGGCGTGTCTTGTGGCTTATAAATCAGTAATAATCCTGTACTACACCGATGTCTTGCCTTTTAATTTTACCTGAAATGTCACGCCGACCCCCATCTGCATACTGATTATGTAGCCTGCAAATGCTGTGTGCATACTAATTACGCGCTGCCCTTCTTAGCTTCCGTGTAACTACCGTGTCTTTTATTAACTTCCAGAACGTGTTTCTGTTGTCGTCGGTATTCAGACTTTTTCTTGATTTTTTTATGTTATTGTGCTCTGTTCGTGTGCGTCCTTTTACTTTTATAATCAGTGCATCATTATATTTCACCTACATTTCCTCGATTGAATTCCTTTCGAGAACGTATCATCAATTATATAATATATATACAGAGAACGTAAATATATCAATTATATAATATATATACATATATATATATATATATGTATATATATGAAGTATATATATAATATATATATATATATATATAATATATATATATATATATATATATATATATATATATATATATATATATATATATATTATGTATATTATACATATATATTATCTGCTTAGTTTATTTGTTCTCTTTAATAGGGATGTAGTCGTTTATCCTTTTAATTTTCAATTACATCGTGTTATTTGGTGTAATTATTTAATGCCGCTCTTTTTTTTCCTGAGCCCGAATGTATTTACTTGTCCGCGTTGTACAGTATTTTCATTGTGACACACCTAAATAGCCACTGATTTCGTTTTTGTTATTCTTGACAAATAATTGATGTTAATAGCCGTAAAAAGCTGTCTACATAATTGCAAGACGTGTGTTGCTATAAAAGCACGTACACGTGTCATAAATAATGCTTCGATGTCCAAGACCTGTGGTGATGATTCATCCAGTGAATGTGATTTTCGTCGAATTACTTTGTGTGCCCTGCCTTAGGTTTTCTGTTTGCATATTTTGAAATCTTGACTTGTGAATGGTGATATAGCTTGAAAAAGACGTTAAACACTACCAAGTAAGCTACTGCTGGTTTGGCGTAAAGAAGACATGAATAGGTTAGCAAACACTCAAAGCCAAATGGACGAAAAAATTCATTTGGTAATTTGAAATAGGATAAAATCAAGACATGAAAATCGAAGTGTAACGACACAGAAAGCAATGAACCATAAATTTTAATTTTTAAGGCTTATCTTGCTTAGTGTGTGCGCGCGCTCGTGCATGCTCAACGGTCTACGAGAAACTTCCCACAAAAGGAATAGGTCTAAAAATAGATCCTCTTTGTGACCTTTGCTATTCGTAAAGCCGCTCAGGGTTATTGTCTTCGGTTGATGTTGCAATTTTTAATGAAATTTGCCTCCCTTAATTTGGTGGAAGGAGCTGATGACTACTTGTTGTTGATTTACTGTTTACACCTGATTCTGGCTTCGGGTCGATCGATAATCACCAAGCATTGCTGTCGTTTGGGACTTAATCGATTTTGTTTTGTTCTTACAAAATTCTGAACTAAAATGTAGATGCTCTTAGTAATTCCAACGGTATTAGCAATGACATACGGTTGCGAGTTGAAGGTAAATATGATTTTTCAATTATTTTAGCACATTTGAAGCCAGTTTATTTTTTGGTTCCATGCTCTTGTTTACCGTTGCTTCAGGCCTCTTCCATGCTGATTTTCGAGCCTTGTGTATCGGTGAAATATATTTACGCAAGAACTATCCTCATCAGGTCGCATTTGAACGCAGATCCTGTAATCCAGTGAAGAGGCAAATTGTCAGAGAATATATTCGCCCTGGCTAAAAGTTCCTCCCTTCATCGCGTAGGCAATTATAACCAGAAGGATACAAATCCGATTGGTTCTTCATCTCTGTCAGATGGATGGTTAGACGGGGCCATTTGATGGAAACTGAGACTTAAGAGGCTGAACATTTAATTGGAAAAGCAGGAAGTCATTAAGAGAGAAGATCTCTGGGGACTGGAAGCAAATCATTCAGGTTTGAACGAAAAAGGGAGCTGGAGGAGATTCACCACCGTCGATGATGTGGAAAGTGATCCTTTCTGCCTTTCAGAGGTGAAATGATGAATTTTTCCTTTTTCGAATGCGGCTAATTTCGGGCATAATTGATTTTCTTAATAGTTAGGCATAGTACTCTGTATCAATCAAATGTTTCGTAAGAACTGATTGCCCCCCCTCTCTCTCTCTCTCTCTCTCTCTCTCTCTCTCTCTCTCTCTCTCTCTCTCTTCTCTCTGCCCTTTGTTGGGCAGAGTTGGTTGAGCTTCAGACCGTCATTCGATGGGCGGAGTTCGATTCCGCCGCCGGCTGATGAATAGTATTAGAGGAATTTATTTCTGGTGATAGAAATTCATTTTTCTCGCTATAATGTGGTTCGATTCCACAATAAGCTGTAGGTCCCGTTGCTAAGTAACCACCATTGGTTCTTAGCCACGTAAAATAAGTGTAATCCTTCGGGCCAGCCCTAGGAGGCTGTTAATCCCAGCTCAGTGGTCTGGTAAACTAAGCTATATACTTTTCTCTCTCTCTCTCTCTCTCTCTCTCTCTCTCTCTCTCTCTCTCTCTCTCTCTCTCTCTGTCGTTAAAACAAATCCTAAGTGTTTGTAAATTTTAGACAAGTAAGTTTGACGACAGAGAAACAGTTTTGTGGTTCCATTTGATAGAAGATCAGTTAATGGAAACACTTCTCTCACATAACGACGCAGTGAAATCGTTCTGTCCGGAGGGCATTGTGTTAGAGGACTAACGAGCGTTGCTGTGGGTGTGGGGTCGGGAAGTGAGGTGGGGTGGGCGGGGAATGAGAAGGTAAATACCACCCCGGATAAAAATAACCTAATAGAGCTTATCGCATCAATCGATGAGTGCGGAAAAATGAGGATCAATTACCCTCTCTATTTTTCAGGTTGTGTTCATTCTCCACCGCGACCAACGAAATCTCAGTTGTGCAGCTCTCTCTCTCTCTCTCTCTCTCTCTCTCTCTCTCTCTCTCTCTCTCTCTCTCTCTCTCTCTCTCTCTCTCATATTGTCAAATCCGTCAAAGAGCCTGGTTCTAATTGCATTTAAGCTGATTTTTTTGTGATGTCAGCTGGGAAGGTTTTAACGATGAACGTTGTTTTTTAAGGGGTTGAAGGTGAAATCTTATGGGAATTAGTTTCATTAATTATCGCCGTTTTCTTTATCTTCTTACGGTTTAATTTTGCATTGTTTAATTGAAGACATGCAGAACGCGTTTCAACTATTGAATGTTAAAATGTACTCATATATTTGTTTTTTATTCGTTTTTTCAAATATTTTTTTTTTTGATACATGAAGAACGGTCAAGTTTTTATGATACATGAAAAACGGTTAAGTATAAGTTTTTTTTTCTTCAGCGTCGTTAAATCACTTTTTTAGGGTGGGTGATTTATTATTGGTGGCAAAAGCTTAAACCAGAAGAACCCAGAAGTAATTCACTGTCATTAGGTGTCATTTGTCCTTCTCACAGCGAAACAAAGTGAACTAAATTGTTAGATTTCGTCTTGATATTTATTTATTTTCTGAACCCTACTCGCTGTGGTCTTCCCTCAAGCTGTGTTTAGGTGGGTATACTTTATAAAAAAAATAGGGTATACTATATAAAAAATACGTACGTTTCTTAGGTACGTTTATAAAACAGACGAGAAAGGGATGCACCATGCTTCAGGTGCGATTATAAAATTTGTCTTAACATTTTCCTTAATTATGCATTGACTCTTTGTTATAGTCTCTGAATTTTGAAGAGAAATTCTGTCGATTTGTCGTAATAACACTGTGTAAACTCTCTCTCTCTCTCTCTCTCTCTCTCTCTCTCTCTCTCTCTCTCTCTCTCTCTCTCTCTCTCTCTCTCTCTCTCTCTAGGTACCTTTATAATATAGAAAAGAAAAGGGTGCACCATTCTCCAGGTGCGATTATAAAATGTCTCAAAATTTTCCTTTATTGTACATCCTTTGTTATAGTATTTGAATTTTGCAAAGAAATTCAGCTGATTTTTCGTCATAACACCTTTGCATAAACTCACTCTCTCTCTCTCTCTCTCTCTCTCTCTCTCTCTCTCTCTCTCTCTCTCTCTCTCTCTCTCTCTCTCTCCCTGGAAATACCTTCAAGTTCGAAAACAAAGAGCCAATTATCATCAGTTACGTCTCCGTAAATGTGAAGATGTTTTCGCCATTTAATGTGCGTGTTAGTAGTGTCTGGGTGGTGATACTCTGTGTCTTTTTACATATTGGCTGTTCATGTCCCCCAGCCGCTATTCGTTCGGGTGGTATCTGGCGTCAGACAAGGCTAATGGTCATTACCTCGCTTTAGTGGACGACGTAAAAACTAGCTACTAAAACATCCCACCCAGATACATTCTCTCTCTCTCTCTCTCTCTCTCTCTCTCTCTCTCTCTCTCTCTCTCTCACACATATTGCCAGAGCATGTTTTATTCAATATATGTATTAGATTAAATATAGAGGTACACTTTTATTTGTATTTTTGAAATGTTTATGTACACTAATGCTTTGATGGAACGAGATGTATCAAATTTTATTAGCCGTGTCATGGAAAATTAGTATGTTTCCAGTTGAATTAAAATGTTGATAGGTGGAATTTATAGTCAAAGTTAGTTCTTACTTGAAGGTAAGAGACAAGTCTCGAGAGAAAGGATTTATTATTTACCCATTTTATCTTGAAGTCGCTATAATTTATTGCAGAATTAACCATCGTAAAAACTTACGTTACAACGGTCATACATTACTGGAAGCATGCAAGCAAAATGCACAAAATATGTAAGTAAGAAGCTCCGTGAAAATAGATGCGTTGCAGGGCGCTCCCACTGACTACGATTTTGATTGCATTTGTTTCTCGGAAGAGAAGTAGGAAGGAAAGCGAATTACTTCTGGTCAGCTTTCATGTGGATGTTGCTGTACTGTATTACTGCTGTTCTGTATTACTGTAAATAACCGATATTTATTTATGTACACGAGTCTGGTGCTTCATTGTCTTTCAGTGTTACTCTGCTTCCACAAAACTCCCTTCGTACTCACGCAACGCCTTTGTTATTTTCAAGTGGTTTCTGTATTTTTGTCGTGTTTATATTACGTTTTCTCTTTATCTTCATTTAATTGGGAGTTCAGCGTGACTTTTTTTGTCAGACTTTTTTTGCAGTGTAGTTCAGGATGACCTTTGTCTCGTTCATCTTTCAGTGGGATTAAATGATTTTGTTTTTCCATGACAGTCGTTATTGTTGTTATTAAATCCCCTCTTCAGTAAAGCAAATGCTACTCAACTGTTGTCCGTAACTGAGCACGTGTGAAGCTAGTGTGTGAAATGTTACATTTAGCGAGCATTTTCGTAATACTAAAATTACCATAGCAGTGGAATGAGAGGATGGAAAGGTGCTGCTGATGATAGCTGCCGAATCATTTGCTAAGCGAAGGTCAACCTGTCAGCCTTGTAGGGACATCCACTGATGATTATCGTAATGGGTCAAGTAATTAGCCTCATTAGAGCGATACCATGAATGATATTGAATCCTGGCCTGTTTACGGAGCTATTCCAGCTATGTACCTCCACCCACATTCTAATTCTCTCTCTCTCTCTCTCTCTCTCTCTCTCTCTCTCTCTCTCTCTCTCTCTCTCTCGTGGTTGCAGTTTAGTACAAGTTGTCTTATAATTGTGTTCAAGAAATTTTTTTCGCTTAAAATGACAAGTATTTACGTTCTGTATTTGAGGTTTTGCATATTAGCTCAGTACTCAGACCGAAAATAGTATAATTTGTTTTTAATTTTTAGGACAAAAGGAACCGCATGAAGCGACCATTCTTCGTTTTCACCTGCTCTGGCCCTTAGAATATCCTTTACTAATGGTTCATTTTTCATTAAAATGCACCCTTTATGTCATTACTTATTCATCGAAAGTTCTTCGTAAAGCAAATGAAGAATGTTATCTCAAGTAACCTTGTTTGTTGGTTAGGGAACTTAAAAGCCACGGCGGAGCCGTTTGGCCAGCATTTACATAAGCCATTTGCATTCAAATTGTCAAGTGCAGCTGTAGATGAAAGGCTCGTCTGTGGTCCACTCCTGGCTGAAGAAGAAAAATTAATTGCATAAAAACAGAGAGGATGGAGTAAAATTCATTGGTTAATCTTCCTTTGCTCCAGTGAGGGTGAAGAAAAAATGAAGATAATCTTCTTTCAGTTGTGAGTAATAAAATTTGAAACTGCATCGCTTAGTGGCAAGCTTTTAGCGTGTTCCAATTACCACTGACATTCGCCTCTGTTTAATGCTTATTTTAAGGATCTTTTTAGTTTTGCAATTTTATTTTATTTATGTAGTTGCTTTTGTTTTTTGTTATACAATACTTGGAAAACTATTTTTTTTTATTTATTTATATTGTCTGAATGGAATGTGACACTAATAATTTTGCATACTTTGGTTCAGATGTTATGTATTACACTTACGAGAGAAAAAATGACATATCAGTCCATTGAAACGGCATTTGAAAGAGCTGAAAAGCTCATGAAATCAATTATAGTTTTCTTCATTGGAAGCCATTTAAAAACTTTACTGCCATTAACCCTGTTCGGTCTCTATTTTGTCGCATGAGACATAATTGCCAAAGTTTCTTATACATAGAAAAATCTATTATTTTTAGAGAGCATTCGATTCCTATATACCTCTTAAAATATTTACACACTCATGACTTTCATAGCTGCAGATGCTGATGTCTAGAAATTATGCTCCTTTGTATGTTATCATTGTGTGATTTGTTTTAGGGATGTTTATTCCAGTTTCACAATTCTTTGGACATTTATTTTAGTTTTATATAAATTTTTGTCACCTTAGAAGAGGAAGTTTTCATACGAGTCAATATTTCACCTGGCAAAAGTCGGTTTTCATTGTAATTTTATATCCGCGGAGTGTAAATCGGAAACCTTGTAAATAAATCGGAATTTGTGTATTTTAAAAGATTATCACATTGCTGAATGGTTTTATTAGTTGTCACTCCCTTTTTACGAATAAATCCGTATCAGTCTTTCACGGTTTTTGTAAATCGTTGAGATCCTTCAAAAGTTAATTAACCCCTGAATGTTTCAATCATTCATCCATTGTTTTTAACGGTCATGTTTTGTTTTCAACAGCCGCTGAAATTTTATTATGTGGAGGGACTCTCCACTAAATTGTGACACCAGTTTATTAATCAGACAGTTTTTCTTTGACACTTGCGCTTTTAGTGCAGTTCTGAAAAACCTTTTCTCGCATTTTGTTGAATAAATTTAAATATATATATATATATATATATATATATATATATATATATATATATATGCATATATATATATATATATATATATATATATATATATATTAATCAAATGTACAAATGCTTAGTATCACGCCTCGATAGCGTGAATTTGATATTAAGCGACATTTGTAGCTTCATGATTGTATATAAATCATCGGTGTGATAAAATTTCATATATATATATATATATATATATATATATATATATATATATATATATATATATATATATATATATAGCGAATATTCTAAAAACATTCACTTTTCTCTTTCTTGGGATTGTTTTCCTGAATCGGAACAATTTGTCATGTTCATTATGAATTTTAATTACCTTAATGTTTTTTGTTTGAAACACTCCTTACGCCCCGCTTAATTGGTTTCGTATCACATTCACGTTTCCCTTAATACCTCATTACCTGGCTGTAATTAAACGCACGAGTAAGAACGTTGTAACGCAAATTAGTAATAAACTAATGACCGATGCTGGCTGCGTCGGCTCGCCATTTAGTGATGCCTTCACGATATATTAGAATGCCTGACTTTAGGTTATGTTTTTACGTGCTGGCCCTCTTGAGGTCGTTGTATTCCTTCACTGTTAACAATTTACCATTATCCTCATTTTCACCGTTACATGTTTTGTTTTATCCTAGGAATATTTTATATAGCTTTTAGTGGCAGTGATTGATGGCAAATCTCAGAACTTTTGTTTTCCCCCAAAAGAAAAGAAAGGTTTATTGGTGTGCATTTTGATTGCAGATTTACTAAGATGCATAATGTAATTTTTTTTCAAAGGCGAATTATTAAGAAACCCAAATTTTTTTTATTTAAATAAAATGGTCGAGTGAACCCGTGAATGATAACATTCACCGTATATATGCCTTGGAATTGCTTTTTTACTTTCATTTGTAGGAAACTTTTACAGACACAAGAATCCTTTTAAGCTGCAGGGGGCCACATCCCTCTTTTCTGCCTTGTTACAGATAATTCTCTTACTCTTTCCCTTCTTCCTTTCGTCTGCCACGACAAAAGAAAGCAATAATGAATCTTCATAAAGAATCCCGACGTTGGCAACAAAACCCATTTTGTGTATGGGGCCGGCCATATTTGTCGCGTGCTGACGTCTACACATCTTCCCCCAAATATAATCGGTTGCTCATAAGGCAATTTGGGAGAATCCACTCAGGTGGCGGAAGGTGGCACTCGCCTCCGAAGGGGAGGAGTGAGAGACGTAGAGAAGGGAGAAGGAAGACAGGAAAAATTAACGGGGGGAGAGACGCCCCGGGGGAAGTTATCTCTCTCTCTCTCTCTCTCTCTCTCTCTCTCTCTCTCTCTCTCTCTCTCTCTCTTCCGTCACAACCCCTATGGCAGTTTTAGGCCTGCTTCTGTTACCCCCTCGTCATTCACCTCAATAACATACCTCCCCCCTTTTGTCCCCTCCTACCTCGAATCCCCCCAGCAGAGATGGTTATTGGATGCCTTAGGAGGAAGGAAGCTACGTGTTAATTTGTGGTAAAGTTTGTGGAAGGGAAGGATAACGAGATGGTAATGGGATTGAAGTAATGGAAAGACCCAGATTGTGGTTTTGCCCCCTTGAGGAGGAAGAGGGCCAGTTCTAGAGCATTTTCGGGGCGCATTCAATGCCAAGACCTCGTAATGTATCCTAAAATGTACAGAGCCTATACATTCTTCTGGTTCGTTTGGTACTTCTTACTTATCGGTTGGTTTTTCGGTTAATAGAAGTTTTTTACTAAATGCCTCAGAATCCCCATCTTTTACAACTACTGATAAATTATTTTTAGTCCTCATGTACTTCGTCTTTTTCAAGGAGTCGTCTTTTTCAAGAAGTCCAGAAATGTATTCTTTAATTTCTAAAATTTCAGGTTCCATGCACAGGTTTCGTTATCCAACGAAACATACATAATATATTGACCTTGTATTAACAATAGAGTTCCCGTTTTATTTATTTTTTGTCTGTGGGGTGGGCCGTGGTGCGCTCCTCTTTAAAGTTAATCTTAGGCAGGATATGACAGCGGCTGTGCAATCTTGCATACTCTAACACAGACTCACGCACAGATGACTTGAGGGCCCGAGGCGCTGTCTACAGTTCGGTGGTTGGTTTTGGGAAGGACGTAAGCGAGAGACCTGCTGCGCTGCTCTAGATTCCTGAGGTTAAAGATGCCTTATGGGAACTGGTTCATGTAAATGTCAAAAAGCTTGTTTTCTGAAGAGGGAGTGGGCTATTGAAAGGGAGTTCTGTGCGAAGAATATTACGAAGACAGAGGCAGTGGGGGTTTTATTTTATTTATTTATATATTTATTTATTTTTTGCAGTAGTAACAGCAATCAAGAGTAATGAATCGTTGAGGGCTTGAATTCGAATAAAGCTTATATTTTCCGTTAGATTTTGTACGTATGCAATATTCTGAATGTAAGGAGGTAATAGCTAAATCTTTTATTTCAGTATTTTCTGTGTATTAAGCTGTTAATGTACAGTATATCATCACGATTTGCTAGACAAGAAAGTGAAAGGTAAATTATGCATTGACCTATGGATATGAAGGCAATTATTGATATTCACATGTATACACATGTAAGTTGCATGGTGTCTTTTGCAGAGGCTTCTGAATAAAGTTACGAACATTTCGACGTATGAAATATCTGTGAGAGAAAATGAACCGGTGGGTTCGAGGACTGTTAAATGAAGGTTACTGGGTCTCTTTAAAAGTAAAAAGCCAAATTAATGAAATGGAAATTATTTTTGTTAACGGTTAATGCTTACCATCACTTTTCTTTTTCTGCCGGCGCTTATTTAATATTCACTTTGGTTAACGACAGGATTTGAGCTTTATTATAATGTCAGATTAAGGTATATTATGCATTAACAAGGTTAAATTGTTTTAGGTCTAAGGGAAAGAAATTCTGAACAGAAATTTTAAATTGCGTTAAGGCAAACAAATAGCAAGGCTTTCGGAGACTGCAGTCGTAACTAGAAACACTTTTTAGTTTCTTCGTTCCTTGTTGAATAGAGAACAATATTGGTTTCAAATTAAACTGTGATTTATCAAGTACTAGAACCATTTGTTTTTACTGTCAGTCGCTCGAATATTGGGCTATATTTATAATATATGTAACAAAAAGATATTTACATTTTTATAATAAATAGGTGATAGTTTCACATAAGGGTTTGATATAAACCGTAGAAACTGGTCAGTAACTTGCAGTTTTAAGGCGATAACGCTTACCACCTTTGATGTTATTTTACTGTTGTTAGTTTGTAATTCGTGACATTTTAATTTTTTCGGTGCTTGGACCAATTATTTTAGCATTTTGTCTAGTACATTTCCTTGCCAATAGTTTTAGCCATTAACTCACGATAATTTTACAGAGAAAAAGTTCGCTTATATAATGACATGAAAGCTGTACAAGCAGCGTTTTAAGGTGCCAAGTGAAAACCAACGGTGAAATATCACTAGACAATGATCTGGGGTTCTTCCGTGAAGCGTTACTAGGCCAGATTTTATTAGCTCCAATGAGTCTGAAACGCCTGCAGCAAAACTCCTCGAAGGGAGAGCACAGTCTGAGGACATTCAACATCTGTTGCTGTAGCATGATGTTCAATGCTTCATCAGTCATCAGCCTCCCAAACGTATCCTCTTGGTGAATAATTCCAGTATACCTGATAAGGGCATCTAAATGAGGCTTTCTCATGTGCATCCACAGACTGCTGATGTAGTTTCCATGATAATGTGATGGGCTTATATTAACCCTCTGGGTATTGTCGTCGTGTCGCAACCGTAGCTTAAAGCAGAGGAGCTTACAAGCCCTCTTCTGAACATTTAAATTTGTTAACCACCCTGTACTCAGTTGCCTTGAATACCCCAGGGGCTGTGCTGTTCTTCATCACAAGGGCAGCTACTAAGTTGGGGTTGACTGAAGAATCTCAGTGATACTTTTCCTGTAGGTGACACTGTACGTTATATGTTATATATATATATATATATATATATATATATATATATATATATATATATATATATATATATATATATATATATATAATATATTATATATATATATATTATTATTATTATTATATATACGTTATATATATATATATATATATATATATATATATATATATATATATTTGTGTGTGTATAATATATATATTGTGTGTGTGTGTATATATATATATATATATATATATATATATATATATATATATATATATATATATATATATATATATATATATATATATATATATATATACACACACACACACACACACACACACACACGACGGTTAGTTTTAGTAGTCTAAATCACGACGAATAGTTGAGTGGTCTAAAGATATTTGCTATCATTTTGCCGAATTATGTAGTGACTCTCAGTGGAACAGTATTCTTTAGGAAAAATGGTTCTGCTACGACTACAAGTTATGTAAGGAGGACCAATGTCTTTAATTGGCGGCTTGTAATGTAATCCCTCAAGACAGACATCCCCTTCCCCCCGTATCCGTTCACCCCCATAGTTCAAAATTCCCATCCAATTTATGCTAAGACTCCGGAAGTAGGTTAAAGCTCTAGTCAGTCGTAATCATTTGTTACCTGTCAGTAGAAAGGATGCGTTGGGGTTGGGGGCTTGAGAGACGTCGGGTGGGTGTTGAACGATTAAGGAAACTGGCAGAAGAGAGGTTGTGCAAGTAGCAGGAGCAGGAGCAGTAGCAGCGGCAAGTAAGAGATGGAAACTGTGGTGAATAAGGAGGGGGAGTTCCAGTTTAATTATGGCAGATCAGGTCATTAGGGAGAATCGGGAGCATTAGCGGTTATGGGATGTCATTATTAGAGGGCCACATATTGTGGCCCCCGTTTATCCTTGTTTGGCGGAGGAGGTTCTAAGGGGGCAGGGAGGATGATGGGGGTGGGGAATGATATGAAGAGCATCCCGTCAAATGGCCCATTTGCTAGGATTCTCATTTATATCCCGCTAATTCTTAGTCGTATAATATGCTTCAAGATTATATCGGAATCATTCATATGCAGAAATTTATATTACTTGAGATTATTGAATTAGTGTGTCTTCCGTTATCTTATTATGCTTCTCTCTACTTGCACTGGTACACATTACTGCTTGTTTGACATTTATTGTGTACATCTCCAAAGATTGCACACTTTCGTGTACGCTGTATAATTGTTTACCGTATATTAATTGTATTTCCTTCTTTTCCAGATGCACAGTACAGAGCGCCTGCCAGAAGGCTACCTTCTCCTCTCCCAGATGGTTGAGTTTCGGATCCGGGCAACAGTGCATCGACTTCGAGATGATCCTTCCGGACCGATTGCCCATCGACCAGATTGCCACCGTAAGTTGATCTTTAGGCATTACAAGTCACCAGTTTGAAGAATTCTGTAAAAAGTGCTGCTTTACCCATGAGTCTTATGAGTGAGCTCGTCTCATCTACAGTTCTTGGATAAATTATCAGTTTGGTTAAGGAAGGCTTTGACTACCAGTACTACTACAGTCGTTCTTGATAATATACCTTTTATTATTATTATTATTATTATTATTATTATTATTATTACCTTGATAACATTACATTAGCTGAAAATGAAGTTGTCCTTTAGCGTGTGGAACCATGAATGACTCAGCAAATGACATCACTAATCGCGTTTGTACGCAGCAGCCACCGGCATGCGGTTGTTATTGAAGCTTTGATTTATTTTTCTTCAACTTCATATCAGGGTCCTTTGTAAAGTAGAGAAATGGGTATTTTTGTTCTGTGTGACTTTAGATAATCGAGTGGTGGATGGTTTTAATTTGCTCAGCTTTTTCCCGGGACCCAGTGCCGTGGTATATGTAGCGGTTTAATAGCCGTAGCATTTTAATTAAACTCTCGGTAATTTATTTTAAGTGAATTTTAGCCATGTAACTGCACTGTTCATTGAATTTTGGCAATTGATGATAGGAAATATAGGGCGTAATTGCATTTTGAATCCTAAACAACTGGAATGCTAAAGTTCCCATGACTTGGATGAAAAATTGGCATTTTCTGTCCAGCGCACTTTTAAACAAATGTACAATTGTGATATCAGGGCATTGATTCAGTCAGACCTATCGCCTGGAATTGCGATTAGGCAGAAATGAAATGATTTTGGATTTATGCAATGCAGGTTCAGATTATTAATTTACTGTGAAAGAGAGGGGGAATATCTTCTGAATGGTTTCACCTCTGTTGAATTACTTCGCCGAAGTCCCCGAGTGTTTTTTTTTATTGTGAAATTACAGTATGCATTTTGATGGATTATTAATCACTTGCGACTTGTTTTTTTTTTTAATAACTAACCCTTCTATTTCTCCCTGTCCATCCAAGCTGCGACTCACAGCAGTCTGCAAAGTCAGGCGCACAAGTCACTGTTTAGATTAATAGAGGCGTTTTGAATTTTGAAAGAACACGGTTCCTTAGGTTGTGAACCATGAGTTGTACCATTGCGCCTGAGAGAGAGAGAGAGAGAGAGAGAGAGAGAGAGAGAGAGAGAGAGAGAGACTACAGTGTGGCACAGAAGCATTAAGATAAGTTGTAGGTAGTGAAGCACGGAGGAGCGATTGGAACTATCTCTTAAGGCGTTTCTTTGGTTCGAGCCCTTGGTCACGATTCGGTGTAACCACCACTCATAAATTACTCTCGTGACGTCGGACGTTGCATCCCTGACGCGGCTCTCAATGAATGCCATCTTCTGCTCCGGCTCCCAGACACCACGACCAACGTTCTCGTGGACCACCCCTTCCTCGCTTTTCTCTTTCATTGCCCAGTCTTATTTTTTCCTCTTTTTTGCAGGAAATTTCCATGCGTTTTCATTATCAAAGAAATTTTCCAGGTTTAATCACCTTCGGAATGCGCTTTCTCTTCTCTCTCTTTTGATGGAATGCTCTCTCTTTGTTTGACTCTTTACTCTCTCTCTTTTCTGAATGTTTGATGGAATGTAATAATAATTTGGACTTTTACACACACACACACACACACACACTCACCTACAAATGGCTATTTGCTGTCTTACTTTCCTTGTGTAATTGCATCATGCAGTAGAGTTCATTTGAAATATGACATATCACTCTGTGAAACAGTGACTTCTCCTTTCACCGTGATCACTTTAAGTTTTAAATAGTCACAAATGACAAACCAACTATTCAATTGAAAACTTCCTTATATCACTAAATAACTGATAACGTCCCAGAAACAAGATGTTACGGTACAATTATGACGACATGACGTAGTCCAGTAATGGATTCCTGTGTGTGTGTGTGTGTGTGTGTGTGTGTGTGTGTGTTTGTATGAGAATAAGTTGTAGCTATGAGAGTGAAGGATTTGTACTCCGATATTAACCTGTTATGGTCCATAGCTGCGTTGAGATAGCTTAATAGGCGTTGATGGACCTAATAGATGTTGATGGCCTGGATGTTTATTCACATCTAGAGATTCAATAAGAACAAGTTGAATGTCCTCTCTCACCCTAAATACGTACATGTGTGTATGGAAGAATGTGCATTAGGACTTTACAGCTTTCTAAAAGCTTTCTAATTGATCTTACATGTCACCATGTGAATAGTTTTAATATAAAACGCACTACAGCTGAGAATAGAAGGCACTGGCTCAAGAACTTCAAAGCGTGACAGATGCAAGCTTGCAATTGCATAGCTGTTCTTTTTCACGCGTTAGCACCTTTATTGAACCGAGAGGGGATATGATTGATGCTAGAGATTCGTTGCAACAGTTGTTGAAGGTTACTTGATGTTAGCTTGGGACCCTCTGCGAGAGGACTGGCCTTTCGTTTGCTGCTGCGTTTATAAAAGGGTTCGTGGGGGAATAGTTCTTTCAGCTGGTGAATGAACACTGGTATGCTTGCCTTTGTTAACCCTGTTTTCACATCTCTTTACATTTCTAGTCTCGGATCTTGATTGGGCGGGTTTGGAATTTTGGGGCCAGAGTGAATGCTTTACTGTCGTAGTTATTTAGGACAAGGAAGTGGAAAGAAAAGAACGATGGAAGCTGTAATGAAATATTCGAATAAAAAAGGATTTTGCAGAAGCAGGTAAGATAGGTCGGTATAAACATTCTCTCTTAGAAAAATAAGAGCAGCGCGATAGACGTCCAACACACACACACACTATATATATATATATATATATATATATATATATATATATATATATATATATATATATATATATATATATATATATATATATATATATAATGTGTGTTTGTAGGTACACATAAATGTGAAATTAATTTATGATAGAGTTAAAAGAAAATTTTAAGATCTCTAATTGTTTGCCCATTATACGTGGTGTAAGAATAATTGATAGAGTTAGAAATGTGGAAGTAGAAGAGATGGTAAAAAAGTTGTTGGGTAAAGGGCGAATGCGCGTATTTTGATAAGGTTTGGTTATGCGAAAATGACCAGTAATTAAAGTACCCTGAAGGATGCCAGGTTGCTGAAAATTCTGTTTAATTAGGAGGTCGTAGGAAGGAGGAAGGGAGGAAGATTTGAAAATGCTGGATAGATGGAAGATGAGATATTAGAAAGGGCCTTAATAACTAGGACGTGTGTGAGAACTTGCATGATAAGAGGTGAATAGCAGTGTTTGCCGGTGAGTTTGATCGGCTGTTGATGATTATTCTTTGTATATCTGGAAGTGGCCAGTGTTTTGGAAGTTTTGTGCACAAGGAATTCTTGCGTGAATCCGCAGGTAAAAGTGTGAATGTGGTGTTAACTATTGTCCTTTTTCTCCGGCGCCACCCTCTGTCAGGAGAAACTGCTTGATGAAAAAAATCATATTGTTTTGAATCTAAGATGATCATAGTTAAAGTAAGACAAGGCGACAGCGTGGCTGTTGTAAGAAGAACAGGCAACCCTTCATTAGATACATGCAAACAAACAACTACACCGTAAGTTGGCCAAAGACTTGTTCCTAACTCGACAGGCTGGGTGGTATTGCAGTGGGTTGGTTTAATGGTGGCAGGATCTTTTCAATACGGTGGTCTTCAGCTTGGAAGGAGATCCGTTATCCTCACTGGAGATATCAAAAAGTATTTGTGAATGTTCGAAATATGAGTAAAGAACAACTGTATGCTTACCTATCCGTTGGATGTGTATGGAAATTATGCATGTTTACAGTATGTTTAGGAAGGCTAGTTAATACCCTTGCTTCAAAATTATTCAGTTACAAAGGTATTAAAAGCAATTACGGCATGTTGAAAAAGTATTCGTTTCGCTTCATATCTTTCAGAGTGTTTGGAAGGTAATTTAGCTCTTTAAATTGACCAAAACGACAAAAGCAGTATCATGTTAAAGTAAACAAGCCCAGTGAACAAATTTCAGAACACCAGTGGAAAGAAGATATTTGCCTTTTAATAACATTGCATTGAAACATGATTGCTTTTCGGTATAAATTAAACGTTAAAATATATATTCCACACTATACTGATATTAAATTAACATGAAAAAATTCAAATTTCAGGTACAATAGAGACAATACAAGAACAATAATTATCAGACACTTTGCTGTGAATATCTCTGTAGGTGGATGTTGGCAAAGTGTATTGAACGGTGACGAATGTCATTTTGAACAACTGTAAGATGAATCTGTAAAATTTACTTCGTAGGAAGTATCCTTAGATATTCCATCGATGTGAGCAGAACTGCAGCATCTGTTTCACGTAACAAAAGACAAATATTACGTTATCATAAGGTCCAATCGCACGGCCATGTTAGTTTTATCAGTTGGATCTTTTATGAAAATGTGTCCAGGTACGGAAATTCATGTACAAATGTCAGACGGTGTTTCCGGAGGTATGTGTCGCTCTTCATGTCTAAACTGTGTGTAGAGCATTGCCATGCATGTCAACCACGTTGCAAAGTATGACGAATTCTAATGCTTACATACAGCATGCATCGACCGTTGTTGGAACCCCATCGCGGATGGAGAAAGTAAAAACAGAAGTTGTTGAATGTTATTCTGTTGATAGTGCAATCAGTAGGGAATGGGTTCTGATTAATATCCAGCGCTGCCTGTTAAAGAAAGACGGTAAGAGAGTGCCACTCTGAAGTCTGTTCAGTTGTGAATGACACGTCACGCTATTTGACGCAGAATAGACGCTTAGAGGACGAGCAATTTAATATGCTAATTAGATAAAAAGTGCACGTTTGACGATTCTAGAATATAGAAATATATATAGGAGAGGCAGATGATGATGGATATTTTAGTAGCTTTTTTATCTTAATAATACAAATTTCAAAGACCTTTCGTTTATATTGTATAAAATATTTTTGTCGTGTACAGTGCGTATGCTTTCGTAATGGGATCTGCGAACGACTCTTTCATTAGTTTATGAATTTCATGAATTGGCAAATGCTTTGGTTCGCACTGCTTTCTGTAACAGCATGCCGTTCAGATACTGATGAAAATTATTCAAGATGCACAGTGCGGGTAGGATTAAACGTATTTATTTTGTAATGTTAACGGTAGGCTCTTTGAACGAAAGTTTTCAATTTGAACTGTGATCGTAACAGTGTGTGTTGTAAGGAGGTTCTCCATTAAGAAACCTGGAAAATTTTTTTTTTTTTTTTTTAGAGATCTGTTTATATTTCTGTAGGTATATGAAACAACAATTTTTTCAAATAAACATATTAGGAAAATTTTTATTTCACTAATGTTACTTGATTACATGGAATTATGACAGTCTATTCTAGTTAGTAGTTAAATTTAATTTCTACCACGTAACGTAGTTTTGCAATCGAGGTCTTACAAGTTTGATGTCTTCAAGGAAGATTTATACCCACGGTATATTAAAACGGAAAAGAAATAGTTATTTATAAAGCCTAAAAGATTAACATTAGTGGTAAATGCATTCTTCAGAGAAAGGAAATTCTCTCTCTCTCTCTCTCTCTCTCTCTCTCTCTCTCTCTCTCTCTCTCTCTCTCTCTCTCTCTCTCTCTCTCTCTCTCTCTTTGTGGTCGAGAACCATTCCAAGTCTAGCAACAATGGCTGGCACCCGCACGGTAATTCTAATTAATTATGTGGCCGTCTTCATAAATCGGCCCTGAGAAGATTGTGTCACTTGGAGGCTGCATCCTCTCGCCCAGTATCCTTCTGCTGCGCCTTCTGCTGCTGCTGCTGCTGTTCCTTCTGCTGCTGCTGCTGTTCCTTCTGCTTTCCCTACTGCCTCAGACACGACCCTGCTGTGTCTTTCCTCTGGCATGTGACTGTTCTGTAGTTGTTGTTTACTTCTTGCAACTGCGAGTTTATTGTGAAGTCGCTCTGCGGTTGTGGCGTTGCTTGTTGTTCTCCCTTTAAGGTTGATAGTTTTTGTGGGTCACTTTTGGCTCCTCTATTTTTTTTCTCTTTTTTTTTTTTTTTTAATTAGAAGCGTTTTTGTTGGCTTCCGTATTACTGCATATTTTTTATAGTAATGGTTTTAAAATAGAGTCATACTGAGTTGTTTAAAAAATTACTATTGTTCGTAGTTAGATATGTGAATTTAGCGCATCAAACCTATTCATTTGGGTAGCTGGAAGACAGCCTTTGGGGTTGAAAGTGGGAAAACAGACGTTAATATTTTCATCTCCAAAGGCGTCCTCGTCCCTTTTCAAACATCAGTGTGAAAAGGATGTACTTCCGGTGGCCCCCCCAAACATTTATCTCCGGGGGATTTATTGACGGTAAAATTCGTTGAGGAATGTAGGAGTAGAGGTTTGTCGCGCCAAGAGTTATGTTACATTTTACGAGGTGCCTGTAATATGGCTGGTGGTCTCCTTTGGATGGTCGAAGTGATTTGTTCCTGCCAGAACAGGGAATATTGTCGTGGCATCCCTCCTCCCTGGGATGTTTCCTCGCTGCCTTTTGTCAACTGCGTGTGAGATAAATGCGTCATATATCGCTTAGAATTATTACCTTTGCTTCCTTTACCCATGTACATACATATATACATACATAGAGTATTATATATATATATATATATATATATATATATATATATATATATATATATATATATATATGTGTGTGTGTGTGTGTGTGTGTGTGTTTTTGTAGTGTAATAACCACAGTGCCTTCATATCTAACTTTTCGAATTCCTAACACTTTTCGGATACGCTTTCCAGTTGAAGAATGATGAGATTAATCCATCCAAGATATATGACCATGCGCATTTTTCAGTGTAAAAAGTTATATAAGAAGAGGAATTGGCTTCTCTTTAATAACCTTTGATTAAACTTACAATAGTTGTTGCCGACTTGTTCTTAGACGGTTGTTAATTAGAAACTGACAAAGTCAGGTAAAGAAAGATACTTGATATGAAATGCTACTTTAGAGGATTAGGATTATTATGCAGGAGTTTGGGTATTTACCCATTACTCTTGTAACCGTTGCAAGATTGCCTGCTGAATTTTCAAACTACTAGCAGCGGATAGCGGGACGGTAGGAGATCCACAAGATAGGCACCTTCTTCAAGGCGACGAGACTTTGTGTAATTCGGATCACTGGCTTGTAAGTAATATTTTAGTTGATGGCCTGATCAAGACGGTGGAGTCTCTCTCTCTCTCTCTCTCTCTCTCTCTCTCTCTCTCTCTGCCAAAAGTCGTCCAGACACTCCAACACCTCGCTAATGAAACCTGGAAACAAATCTAATGAATTTTAATCAGGACTGCGTCAGGAAATCCATCGTCGGAAGGAAAGAGGGTGTGGGTTTTCGGGGTTAACGGAGAAGGAAAGAGAAGTGCGACTCTTGGTGATTGGGAAAGGATTGGGAGGAGGATGAAGGAAGGTAAGATGGTTGGAAAGGAAGGAAGAAAGAAAGGGAAGCGTAGGAAAAGGTATGTGGGAGCTTCTTGGAAAGTTTCTTCGGGCTCGAGTCTCTTCTTCTTCGCCCACTAAACAGTTGGTCTCTCTCCTCTCCTCTCTCTCTTCTGGTTCAGTTTTCATAACATTTAATTTTTAAAATTCTTATGTTTAGGTTTGTTTCATTGTATCCAAGGTATAAGAAACTAGTAGTTTTTGTGTAAATTTTCAGTACATAATGCGATTTTTTAAATATAGTGTTGATTTTTACTGATTAATATTTCCTCACAAGAGCATTAAAACTTGCGAACATTATTTTTTACAGATTTTAGCACAAAACAGTGTAAATTTTAAAACTGTATCTTACTAAACATGATTATAACATTGCAATCTCTGAAAAGCAGTACGTGGCAATGTTTAGAAATGAGTCTTCACAATACGGAAGGGGGAGGGGAAGGGGTGGGAGTGGTACGTAATCATGGTTAAATGTTTGAAGCTTTTTGGAAGTTGGTAAATTAAAGATAGTAACTAATTTCTTGAAACATAAACCAAACAGTGCGCTTCCTGGTGGGCTAACTTTTTCTTTTTTTCCATTAGAGTATTGGCCCAAAATTCCGTTAAATATGTCCAGCACGCACGGAATTAGGCTATATATTTTGCCTTGCCTAGATTAACATGTCAAGTATACCATGTACACAAACATGGAAGTAATTCCATTAAAAAAAGATGTGGCAAAATTACTTAATTAGGTAATCGTTGATTGTATAGTGGGGAGGGGAGCAACGTGGCCCTTTGTAATCAGTGGAATGTTTCTTTGTTAATTTAGAACTCAAAAGCATGAATTTGGAAATCATTTTGATCTCTTAATTTAATTCGAAAGTATGATTTACGTGAGTATTCCGTGCACGATTTTCTCCCGAAATGGAACGAGCGCCTTTCAGAGGCGAATGTTTATCTTGCCCGCGAATATTTGCTTATTTTGAGAATTCGTGTTGGGATCGTGGCTTTTGTTATTGATAATGAGTACAGTCGCTTTGTTTGGTGCATTATGCCAGATATTAATTCAAGCAGTTTTATTGTCGTAACGTTTAGCTGCTCTGTTTCCATTTCCTTCCATTATCCATTTTTATGTGTGTGGATGCCCCACTTCAAACGCAGCGGGAATGATTTAGAGTCATACCCACGTCATGCAAGAGCGATTTCCCAGTAATGGAAGACCTACTTTAAGGGCACTGACTGTCATCCGGAATTGGAAAAGGTGTCATAATGAATAGTCGCTCTCAGACATCATGGACTCTTATATCAAATGTGATTGCATGCCTCGCCAACATCAACGTCGGTGCAGTGAAGAAGGTGGGAGACTTACGAGGAATTATGATTGCTCTGTACACAGTTTGTACAGTGCACTCCTTAGGGCTTTGAATTTTCGAGAAGTAAAGATTTGGTTATTATTATTATTGATGTTGGTTTTGTTTGAAGTAGTTATTGGTAATCAACAAAGTAGTCACTCCCAATTCTGTTTTATTGTACGTAAATTCAAGCGTGCTGTGCGCATGTTTGTATCCGAGCTAAAAACACACTTAGTCGTCCATTGCTGGTGGTTTACGGTAACAAACCGCGTTGTCTGTAAGTGGAATTGTAACGAGTATTGTGTGAAAGTCAAGATTTAGCTATTTTCATGCTTTTGGAATTTCTTTATGTGCGTTTGGAGTCGCTGATGATGAGATTATGTATATATTTTCCCTTGTTCTTTTATGTTTGTTTTATTTTTCAAAGAAATATGGAGAAAACTGTTGAATTTTTCTGTTCTTGATCTAGGACTAGGGGTATTTAGGAATATGATTTGTGTGATGCAACGTTCTCCACACAGTCGTTTCTTTATTAATAGAGATTGCCTCGTGATGGAGAATAAGCCTATTCCTGTGTTTTGTATTCATTGAGAGTAAACTTTTAAGTGATCAATGGGTATTGATACGGAAACGGTGATCGATAGCGTCTTCTCATGGATGAGAGAAATTGGGTGAAATTTTTTCAACACCATTTTCGAACCTGAAAAAGAACACTGTGGATATTCTTAAACTTCACGAGTTTACAGTGTTGGCTTAAAGTTATATTTGTCTTGGAAAGAAAATGGAGACTAGCCAATGTTTAAGTGTGAGGATGTATTTTAAATGACTGAAGTAGATTGGTCATCAGACATTGAAGAAACAGCTGGATTTTTATGATTGTCTTCTATAGAGTGTGCTGGTGCATTTTGTTACGGTTAACCACATGGACATTGAACAGCTGCGTAACGTAACCTGTCCTACTTCTTGTATAAATGTAGGAACCAAATCGGACCAAACCTACGGACGGTCGATAGTCCCCAACTTAAAAAAAAAAAAAAAAAAAGCGCGGAGGGGTGCCTGGGGTTTGTGCGAGCGACGAAACTTTCTTATACCGGCGTTAATGAGTGTAGTGGAAGTATAGAAAATTGTTATTTAGGCCTCCGGAAAGTTAGGCTGATGAAAACCGAGTCGGTTTGAAGTGGGTGGGAATGTCAGGCGGGTTATGTTTCTTACGTTGAAGTACTGAGGGTTATGTAATAAGTATTAATAAATATTTCTTCGTCTGCATTTTTTTTTTTTTTTTTACTTTACCCTGTACCTTAGATACATAGTCCTGGTTACATGGTACAGTCTACTCTCTCCCCTCTACCCATCCTTCGTGTCACTTCTGGCCCAAACTGTTTTCATGCATATGTTACATCGGGGCGCCAGTCAGTCGATTTCGACTATTTTATCCTTTGTTTTTTTCTTTTAAGTCGCCCTTTAGCATCGGGGACCTAAAGCCGATATTCGTTTGGCGTTCTTCAGCGGGTTATACTCCTGTGAGGCTCCCCGTCCGCTGCTAATCAATCTAATGTGGAAAAAGAGAGAATGAAATTGGAATTTACCACCACTTGAATTTTAAAACATAGGAAAATATATAAAGATTTATAAAATTTAGATTTACAGCAAATAATGGAATCATTCTTCATCGGTTCTATATTATATATATATATATATATATATATATATATATATATATATATATATATATATATATATATATATATATATATATATATATATATATATATATATGTGTGTGTGTGTGTGTGTGTGTGTAATGTATGTATGTATGTATAACTGAATCACGAAGATATGGAACTTGATGAATGCATTTACCTTTATATATATATATATATATATATATATATATATATATATATATATATATATATATATATATAAATGCTATATATGTGTGTGTGTGTGTGTGTGTGTGTGTGTGTGTGTGTGTGTGTTCTTGTGTATGTTAATGTGTATCATACATGAAAATTAACGGTAACTCAAATTGGTCGGTAAAGACCAAGTTTTATCGAAGGATGATATGTTTTTGTCTGACACACGTTTGTGTGTATCGCGCACGCGTGTGCACATGTTTTTTTCTCTCTCCCTTTCGCCCTTAGTATGTGTATAGTTATACACATACTAAGTTATAATCTCCCAGTCTTAAAAGATACAGATACTTCGGTGTGTTTGAACGCGTTCCTTCCTTTCGAGGGCGTTCGTAGACTTAAGTTGTCCTTTAGATTAGATAAAATTATGAACTTCTTTTTACTTACCACAATTTTAAATGGTTTCAGGTACTCATTACAGTAGTTAGCTAAGTATCGTTGCAAAGTTGAAGAGTGACATTGCATTGTTTGGGTTTAGTGGGAGAGTACACGCGAGGTCTCAAGTTAGGGAAGTTTATCAATTATGACAACTTTAGTTAAATAATTTATTAACGAATGAATAATACATAAGGTTGGTTGAAAGACAGAGGGAAGATATATTAGAAGTTTGGGTTGACATCGATTCGAAACACTGAACACACGTTACGGTGGGGCGCCCCCTAGAAACAACAAGGAATTTCCCTTTTGCTGATATATTTTCAGAGTAGTCAGGTGACTGGCACTGTCTTTATTCACAGTGGTTTTAAAAAATGCCATACTTGACGTTGCCCAATTGGATAAGCAGAATAGATGTCACAGTTTCTAAGTATTCTGTCAAAAGTTTTACAGTACTTATGTTTGCCGTTGTGGGTTAAAATCCCTTTTAAGACAGTTATCCCACGGATTTCTTAGTATCCGGGTTGTCAACAAGAAACCGGTTTGTAATGGGACACTAATTCCACATGGCTTTACTTTGGGAATAACTGTACCCGTACACATGTCATTACCTTGTTCCCTCAGCCAAGCTTTTAATCATGTGTTGGTCTAAAGTCGTTGATTGATTATTAGGTTTTGAACCGGTTTTGGAGGAATGCGGATTTTTTTTTTTTTTTTTTTTTTTTGCAGGTTAGGTCTTGCAACTTGCGCCGCAAGTAGATATTGCAGTAATGTAATTCTTCAACGTTTATTGGATGTGTATACATGGATGTAGTATTGGATGTGTATACATGGCTGTAGCAGAGCTTATTACTTTGATTTAATTCGATGTATATTGAGTTTCTGCCAGAAAATTTAAACGTTAGATTATATAAATGGGGTAAAACGTTATTGACGCAAATTTCGATTGGACAAAGATTCAGCAAAATTTTTATATAATTTGACCACGAAAGTCAGTTCTAAAGCAGAATTCCACGCATTATATATAGCTACGCGAAATTCATTGCAAAAAGATATTGATAAAATTAAATAATCATATGCATTTTCTTGTGCAAAAGCAATTTTACATCAGACAGACAAGAGAACAAGGTTACCAATACCGTAATTATATCCTGCAGAGAATGCAGGATTGAAAATTCGAATCTACTAGATCGTAAATTCATTTATTGCCGCATTTTTCAGTAATTTTAACACAAACTTGAAAATTGCTTAGGAGTCCTTTTCATTCATTCTATAAGGTGTGTATTTAGAGAGAAGTTCTTATGTGACATCCTAGTGATGGTACTTTATCAAACGTGTGTGTCGTTTACATACATACATAAATACATACATACATACATACATACATACATACATACATACATACATACATACATACATACATTTTAAATTATCGTCTCGTCTCGGTAGTTGAAGCTTTTATTACGGTACTTGAACAGGAAAAACCAGCGCAGTAAGAGTATATTATATTTGAGTGTGCGTGGGAGAGATAGAGATAGAGAGAGAGAGGATGTTGGGTGGTCTTTTGTCTTCTCCCCAATTCGATCAAATCAATTGTCGTCCTTCTTCTGCATTTTAACACCTCATTTAGCCTGCACCAAGGCAATCTCTTTAGTGAGAAGTGGTAGCGGGGCCCTGGGAGAAGGGGTCGGGAACAGGATTTAGTCGGCGGGGTGAGCAAAATACTGAAGAAGAAGAAGAAGAAGAAGAAGAAGAAGAAGAAGAAGAAGAAGGGGGTGGAGGATTGGTTGGGAGCAGCTAAATTAGGTTTGTGGATAGATCAGTTGGTAGCGGAAAGAGACAAGGACAGAATGACAGAGTAAGAGATGGTTACTAATTAGAAGTAGTGGTAGGAGGACGATCTCATTTCTCTCCCCCTTTTTTTAGTGTTTTATTTGCTTCCCCTCGCTTCTGTAAAAGTCACGTTTATGTCCTGATGAAATGGGCTTATTTCGGTTCTTTCGCATTATCCAGTATCTTCAATTTGTGCGCGTGAATGCGATGGATGTACGTGGAATATACCATTTCGTAGGTTAAGCGAGCAGCTTTTTACATGAAATGAACTGCTGGTCGATTATGGCTGCATGTTTATTTTCATGTGTTAATTTTTGTTTTCGAGCCGTTTCGAATGACGCATGTTCTGTAACACCAAAGTCCTCTTTATTGTAGTTTTGAATAAGTTACATGCAGATGTAAATGTGTTATTTCTAGGCATTCATCTAAAAAAACATCGGACATTTTAAAATGGGGAAAAGTGCAGGTTGTGGGGAAAAAACGAACAAGCCTTCCCTCTTTCCCCTGCACAACACCTCCAAACTACCCTTATCCTTCAGAGACTTTAGTTTGTCAGGTCGTAAGCCTATAAGGTGTTCTTCCCACAACACAAATCCTTCCGTAGGGGTCTTGACTGGCCCTTTCTTTCCGCCAGCGTGATAAATTTTGTTTTTTAGGGGGCTGGGGAGGGGTCTTCCGGGCGATGGTGGTACGGGGCTGTGTATGCATCCCGCCAAATCGCTTCGGAAGGGGATGGAGCCATTTCTTTGGCTCTTGAGTGGCCCTTGGGGATAGGGGAAGTGTGAAATTGGGTGAGTGAGGGGCATAAAGAATAGATGGGTTCTCCCCAGAGAGGTATTTCGGACATCTTTTAGTGTGTATCCGAGTCTGCCTCTTTTGGAGACTGGGCAGGGTTTAGGGGCGGAGGGGATTCGGTACCTCGGAGGGAAATGGGGCGTGGTCGTAAGACTAAGTGAGATTGTCCGATATCAGATATATGTTGAGGAAGCGTTTTATCGTGTGGTTCGATGGGCCAGGTTCGGGAAAACCGACAGACTTGAGTATGTTTTATTTGCAATAACTCTGACGTTAAGTAGATCGTTTCTCCTTTGGGCGTAGGCTTCGATGGTTATATTTGTACAGTTTGCATTTGCTTTTTTCTGCAACAAATAAAGGGTCGCTATAAAAGTGTGTTCTTTTTCATTTCAGGTCCAGTTAACAATTCGCACCTTACCTGAATTGCCAGCGGGCGCCAAGTACCAGTGCGTTTGGGGTTCGGCACCACCCGAAGACGCCACAGTGACCTCATCGGGGTTGAGATGCAAGACGCCCGCCCGGAGCTACCGCCCTTCCATTGCCGCCCATCACGACCACGTGTTAGTGCCCTTGGCGGTCAGATCGAGCGAGACCAACAAGGACTTTGTCTCTCGGAACTTCGCCTTCTACGACTGCAGCAGGCACAACACGTGTGGGACCTGCGTGAAGAGTGACTGGGCGTGCAATTGGTGCGTCTACGAGAACTCCTGCACCCACAATGCGTCGTCTTGCAGCGGTAACGTCGTGTCCGGGGAAAACGTAAGCATCCTGCAGCTGCTGAGAGAGGTGTGTTGGGCAGGGTGACGTGCATGGCTCGGGCGGCATCTACGCCATTTCCAAAACAATTAAAAAGAAAGATGTTTAGCCATTGTATTTTCCAGTAAATGACACTACTCACAGCTATTAGAATTTGCTGCTACTAATTGTTACTAACCGTAAAAGCACCTCACTAACGTGTGTTTGTATGTGTTGGCCTCTCGTGTAGTGTTTGCAACTTCACTTGTTTGACTTTTCATCGGGGTTTTACTTCAGTTTCGTGATGAATAAATTTAGTATTCATGGGTTTTCGCATCCGAATGCTTTAAGAAGGGGAGATTCCTCTGTGTTATTATTATTATTATTATTATTATTAATATTATTATTATTATTATTATTATTATTATTATTATTATTATTATTATTGAATGCGTTGGGAAGAAAGTTGCTGTAGTAGATGATTAAATTGTGAAATTATCCCAGTTTAATGTGTTTATCATATTTGGAAAAATCGTTGATAATATTCTCTCTGCTTCGTTAGTTGCATTTTATAATTTAACCCTCTGTATTCACATGTTTAAGTTATGAATTAAGGTATAGTTTCACTACGTCTGTTTTACTGGTAATTAGAAGCAGATAATCTTGAATGGTAACTGTTATAGGGGAGGTTTTATGTGATCTCGTGTTGAAAATATTTTGCTTGTTTTTACGTCATTTTGAGTATTTATCGTGTACTGTGAGCATCAAGCTTAATTACTAATTAGTATAGTGGCCAGGGGTACTTTTTTATGTTTTTAATTAAGGGTAGGTTTACGGTTATGATGAGAGGGGCCCAACGCTTCACATGTAAGCTTTATTGGTTGTACTTGAAGTATGTAAAACTAAACCACATTTTTTCTTTTTTAGTATTGTGATGAATGTTATGGATAATTATCATTATTCATTGTTTAGAGAAACCAATTTCAAGGCTTTTATGAATGTTGCTAACTAACGCTGACACTATTTGATCGAATCTCTCCATAGTATCTCTTCTCACGCAGTGTGTTTTTTTGTAGCTTGCAGTATATTTTTGGCCTTGTTAAACGCTTGCAAAAGATCCAGTATGCCTTGCACACACTCATGATCTAACACACTTCTTCTGACTTACCTGGTGAGCATCTTGTGTCGAGCGGTAGTAGAGGAAGCTTTGTTGCTAACTTGGATCATTCGCCAGTGTCCTCTGTATGTCATTGACTGGTGGTCGATTATGCAATAATTGTGCAAACGGTCAACCAAGACTAAGGAGAACCAGCAGTTGACAGTGCTCAATGCATCGGTGCTTGATATAAGTATAAGCGACCAACAGGCTTGATGATTTTGTCTGGATTCACTCACCACTTCTTGTATGTAGTAGTCAGTGCTTTTTTTGTGTAAACACAATAGCCTTTTGCTTGTATTTTGATGTAGTTGCTTTTCACTCAGTTTATTTAATTTTAATTGAGAATATTTGAGTCGCTATTTATGATGGCAATAATGAATAAGGTTTTGCTACTGACACGGGAATAAATAGAGGTTGCTTATATTACCACGAAACAGCAAGAGAAAACTTCATTCGATATATTGTTTTGTTAACTGTTTTAATGCGTTTATTTTCTCCCATGACCTGACAGAACCCTGCACAGCTCTCTTCTCATGGATCTGGATTTTGTCCACGATTTTTCAACGATCAGACGCAGCTCTTGGCGGCAGATGGAGCCAAATCCGAGTTGCAACTCCTGGTGGAGAATCTACCTGTGCCACGGGTGGGTCAGTTAGGCTTCCAGTGCGTGGTGAGTATCGAGGGTGCCACCATGGTCGTCGGTGCCAGGGTTATGGGAATTGCCGAGGAAGATGAAAGCAATCCCATGCCTTCAACCACTGCCTCCAGCAGCCAGCTGCAGCAGCAACACAGACGCTTGCAGAAGGTGATCTGCGAACCGACCGTGTACCGATACGAAAGCGGAGAGGGAGAGTACGAGGCGAAGGTCACTCTCGTTTGGAACCGTGACCACGTTGTGGACTCGAGGTCACTGACCTTGTATAAATGTGGTGTCTTGGGGGCGCATAGAGGTCACCACGACTGCTCTTTGTGCGTCACTCGCCATCCGAGGTATAAGTGCACTTGGTGTGGTGCAGCTTGCATTTACGCTCCTCACTGCCCAAATACCCATCCAGTTGCGGCTGCCTCGTCTTCTGGAAGTGGGGCGGCCCAGCCCACCTCGCTTGCTGGTCGCTTCGACAACAACGATGCCCGCTTGAGCCAGTGTCCCACTCCTAGGATTGATGTGGTGAGTATTTATTATTATCCTCTCTCTCTCTCTCTCTCTCTCTCTGTGTATGTGTGTGCGCTTCTCCATCCTTTTGAGACATGCTTTAAACTGACATGGCATATATTTCATTTCCAACCAGCCAAATTTAAGTTAGCCTTTGTTTGTGTATTCAAAGAGAGTTCAGAATTAACCCTTGTTTCTTCATTCTTACAGAATTCATACTTTTCGTACTTTCAGTTTATTCTGCTTATCTAACTCTAATAATTCGGTTTTATCACTTACTCATGTCCAGCCCCCCAGCTAATGCTGAAAAATCTCCAGTTTCCTTGTTGTACCAAAAACAAACTTTCATGAAAACAAACCTTAAAAGCAAGCTTTGCTTGACTATTCAGAACTAAAGTAAAATACATGATAGTTATAGTAATGGATTAATATCGAAATTTAATGCTAGAATTAATGCTGTTACTTGTATTTAGTTTCAAAACTGTTCGATATCCATGTCCGCAAAATACTCATTTCTGGTCCCTCATTCTAAGGAGTAAGTACGGACCATCTTGGAACGAAAAGTTTGGAAAAATGGAAGTTAACTACTCGGGTCTGGGTGCTTGCATCCGCAGGCTTTATTCTGACGCACGTTGGCCATTTCTTAGTTGATAATGAAATGTGAGAAGTTAATTTTAGCACTGCAAGTTGCAAGTTGGGCGACGGTGTCGGGTACCATCGTGATAAGACGTGAAGTTGGTTTTTTATTTAGCTTAGCCGGTTTTTGGATAAGCCCGATTAAACTTGGAGAGAAAACCAGATGTTCTAAGATTCAGATCTGTAGAACTTTTTTGTGACACTTTTTGTCTGGATGGATAGAGGTATTCAGATTAAGACATTGGTGAGCTGTATCGTAGTAGCTTATAGTATGGAGGAAATCCATCAGTAAATACAACGCCACGAAATTACAATCTACCTGAAAGGTTCTACGTTGGAGTTTACTCCTCAGTGTTCGGCACTTCGAGGATAACTGCGACGAGTCTTTAAACAAATTTGGATTACTTGCTCAGGTGACCCAAGTCGAGCTGATGTTGACTACTGCCTGCCATACATGATAGGTTTTATGTCATATTACATAGCATATATAAATATAAACGCTTGCACCTATGTTATGGGGAGTACTTTGAAAGATTAAGGTTGGTTGGTTTGAGAAATGGAGTCCGCCTCCGTTCCTTCTACCAGGATTGTCACTAAATCTTACGATGCTCATAGAATCTCTCTCTCTCTCTCTCTCTCTCTCTCTCTCTCTCTAAGGCAATACTAAAAATGCAGATATATTTATTGGTGCGGCTTTAATCCATTTCCCTTTCTCGTATTGCTTTCTATGTTTACGGGCTTTCCCCGAACGCATTTATTGAGGTTGAAATATTTGCGTGTTTTGTATCACGTCTTGGGAATCTGAATCTCTCTCTCTCTCTCTCTCTCTCTCTCTCTCTCTCTCTCTCTCGTATTCTACTCCTTAGTATAATCTAGAGGAGTAATAGTTTGTTTCCAAGCTTTATAGATGAAAAAAATTACTACTATTTAAATTTTAACATTTTCGCTCTGGTTTTATCTAAATATATATTTCTTCATCCATTCACTTATATTTTATATTCGTTCATTTATTCCTGCATTTATTAAAAACTAGAATAGATTTTTTTTTATCGCGAGAATTCGTTCCTCTCTCACTTTGCTCAGCTAGATTTAATCGGTTTTGCAGTTAAGCCAGCCAAGTTGATTGTTTTAGCAATTTGGTAATAGTTGGGCCATGTATATATTTTTCTATGTACCATTTTATTGTTTCTTCGTAGTGTAGGGGATGAATTTTGCATCAGGTATTTTGAGATATTTCGCGCATTTTTTTTTTTACTTCGAATTTATATTGCATCTATGTATGTTCTGTCCAATTTATGGAATGCTGTCCCAAATAGATATTTATTTTCTTGCCAAATTCGCACATTTTTAGGATATTTTATGTAGAATAGTTTTTTCTGCAGCTGCGCCTTATTGCTAGAATTTCCATCACAGTCTTGTAAGTTATTTTAGTTATAAACAGTATGAGTGTGTGTGTGTGTGTACTTGTGTGTGCCTGTACATGTGTCTGTGTGGCAGGTAGTATGTAGTTGTGTGCGTGCTCGCGCGGCCGAGCTCGGACCTGGCTATTTTTGTATGTATGCAAGAGGGCACAAGTTGCTCGGCCTTCCTTGACACCCTCCTGATAGATTTTGACGGATGAACACAAGACTTAGATGAATCTCTCTCTCTCTCTCTCTCTCTCTTTTTACATTTTTACAATTTCAAATTTTTATGATTTGAATATTTACCTTGTGGTCTTGATTTCTTTCTTTATCTAAGTGAAAATTATATATACATATATATATGTATGTATGTATACATATACACACATACATATGTATATGTACACGTGTATGTATATATATACACATACATGTACATACACGTATGTATGTATATATATATATATATATATATATATATATATATATATATATATATATATATATATATATATATATTTTACTGTTATCAGTTGCCTAATACTCTTTACGTGTCAGCTTTTTTTTTTACTAATCACGTCCTTTTATAGCATGGTTTTGCACTGAAGTTGTTTAATCCTCATAATGGTCGGACTCCTCACTGATTTCTTGTATTGTCCTTTCTTTTTGGTCCTCCTGAAACCCTTCAGTTTCTACCACTAAGATTTTTGAGTTCCAAGGTGGTCTCTATTGTACTCTAGCACGCACATAAATAGAGTTACGTGCATATACATTTGTTTCAGTTGTTTTCAATAAGCTTATGTTCACGTTACACACACACACACACACACACACAGATTTTTTGTAAAATATCCGACTTTTATTGGTTTTAGTTTGGCGTACTTAATGTTACTGGTATAGAATTTACTTGTTACATTTTATCATCAGCACCATGTATCGAATTCTCTTTTACTCCCCACCTTGCTTTGTAACCCCATTAACCCAATCTTTTGATCCAGTCAACAGTGAAATTGAAACTATGGGGGACTAGGAATCGAGATTTAGACTGTAATCAGGAACTCTTTCGGTAAACATTCCCACTGTCATTTATTGACTGGAAATTACAATATTTCCCGTAGATCTTAGACTTAAAGGCTCAGACTGTCAACATTTTTTCTTTCTTAACCAGTTCAGTACTCTGTTTAACCTTTATCCTACTGACCATACTTATTTTTATTCAGATGCCATACCACTTATTATATTGTTATTGTTGTAACTAAGAGATACATACAGAAAATTTCCTCTAAACTCTCATATCACTATTTGTAGCTGAATTACTGGCATGTTCCATTTAAGGAACATTGGATGGTTAATGATAATCAAAAGACATTCTCATTTTTATTGGAGATTGTATATACATCATTTGAGTTAGTTTGGGGTGTCCCTATGCAAAAAATATATATTATATATAGTATATATATATATATATATATATATATATAAATATATATATATATATATATATATATATATATATATATATATATATATATATATATATATATATATACATACACATACAAAATGAGGAGAGCATCTAAGTATTATAACAACAATCTTTATGTTAGAATTATAATAATTTCCCAATCTTTTATGCCTATTGACAGATTTCAAACTATTCATTCTTATGAAACTTTTCAAAGCACGTCTTTCCTCTTTCAGCATGCAAGCTGCACATTACACTTCTTACACATATTTTTAGTATTTTTCTTACAAATTTTGCATCTTCCTTGGGATGTTGGGTCAGGGTATGATTTACTCCATCATAGCGAACATCAACAGGAATTGCGTTAGCACCAGAGGGTCACCTGGGTCGTGGTACTAGGCCTAAATAATTTAGTAGACAGAGTGTTACTTGCCTTCTGAATGCTATGTGAGTCAAGTTATCCTTTGTAATTTTGCAATGCACTCTCCAAGAAGCAATTATAGCAACATTTAGTGCATTCAAGAATAGGGGCCAATACCATTTTTTCCCTCTAATCATTGGGCGATACGATGCAGAAAGTCGGTCCATAAGATCCACACCACCCATTCCTTTGTTGTATGAATGGATCAGATGCGGTTGTGAAACTTCTTTGATCCACCTTTACTCGCCTCTTCACGGTGTGGACAGGATTGTGAGTTTCCCAGTTGCTTGCAATGCCCACTACAGCATTGTCATTCCATTTTGCAACATATACTTTTTGCCATCACAGCGATGATCGAATGAGCCCTCTCCATCTTCTGTAAGGCTTTTTGTGGTCACAAGAGCTTTGCTGCTCCAGCACTGCGATTATCTCTTAGTGTTCCTGTAGCCTTGGCATCAGTTTTCTGCAAACTGTACCAATAAATCATAACTGGTAAAAGTTATCAAAGTATAGCTGGTGTTTCTCTACATTTGAGTGAGAAAAATCACATCAACCATTTTAGTAATTACACTCCTTGCCAAGTGGCTGAAATCCTTCCCCTCTTCCTTTCCTTGGTATAACTTCAGATGGTATGGAAAACCATCATTCCCACAGAGGCACCAGATCTTGTACCCAAACCGAATAGGTTTCCCTCTTATAAACATCTTGGTACTATGGCGACCATAATAGGGCACCATTGATTCATCCACACTAAGTAATTGGTGAAATACAGATGCTTCTTAGTGAAGCATCCGTGTGTATTTGAAGACGTTGTTCCCCTCTGCAGCAGATGGCAGATTGCCGCCAATACAGTTCTATAAGCAAGGACCATAAAGCCAAGAAAGTGCACTAAACATACCACTGATCAAGGATTCTGAAAACATGGAATGAAAGCCGTTCCTTTAGCAAAACTTCAAAAAGCCACAAAAACCAGTACTACGTCCGTCCAATGTTCCTCAAATGGAACATATAATTTTTTCTGTAATTTACATATAGAATTAGGAAAATGCTTTTTAGAATATGGTATTAAAGGAAATCATGTAAGCTAATAAATGATAATAGAAAGTATTATAATCATCATTCTCACATTTAGGAATGAAGTGTACATTTTCAGAACTGAAAAAACTGTTATTTTTGCATATTTTTTAAAAATTCATAAGAATTACATTTCAAAAATAGGCTGATTATTCTTTCGACAAGAGAGAATATATCTTGATGAACAAATAGGATATAACTTGATCAGAAAATATATTCATCTAGCTAAAGATAGTCCAGAATTTTATGTTCCATTTAAGGAACATTGGTATGAAAGTGTTATGCATGCAGCAGAGAGTTTATTATTCCCTTGACAAATATCATATGCTTTCATTAGGGTATTTGTAAATTATTACTTAAAAATCTAAAAATATGTTCCCAGACTGTGTATGTCCGCGAAGCAAAATAAAGAAAACCGAGATATTACCACTTGCATTGCCGCCTCCGAAATTTATCGCTTCACTCTTTAGATTGGGGTATCGACTCCTGGGAATAATCCTGACGAAGGAACTTGCGCGTCGTCCGGGGAAAATAAGTTTGTCTCCACTTCGGCACGGAAATATTTCTCTCTCAGGAAGCTATAATGGCCTCATTCTGGGCGAGATAAATCATTATTAAGAGGATGAACCCAGAGTATCGTGGGGATTAGCTGGAAGTCAGCGTTTGAGATACAACTGCACCAGCGCCATATTCCACGTAATTCTAAGGTTTTGTGTGTTTTTGATTAAGGAACGAGTGCCAGTGGAGGGCATCACGTGAGTATTGACGTTGCCGATCATCACGTAACCTGATTGAACGCAAGCATCCTTATCTAGACGGGGCTCTATCTCCCGGTCCCCGCCACCAATTACAGTACCTCTGCTATTTTTTAATTGTTCAGTCAATCCTTTATTACTTTTATCTGTTTCCATATCTGTCTAATTTGTATTTGTGGAAAGGGCAACTTCTAGAAGAGATAATGTAGGAAATCCAGATTCATGCTGTTCGTTAATGATGCTGGAATGAGAGAAGTAGTAATAATTGCGAAAATATATTTTGATATACCGAAAATTTTAACATTTGGTTAATTTCTGAGGTTAGTGGTCTTTGAAATTCTTTATTTCTCTTTTTACACAACCCAACTTCGTTCCGTGTGTGGTATTATTTCAACGAGAAAAAATAGTTTATACGAAATTGGCAAGTAGGAAACTAAGTGAACCATAACGTTAAGGCAATTGCGCATTGTACTAGTGTAAAATATGCTTTTATTGCAATTATATTTAAGGAAAGAATTTTATTTTTTCGGTAAGTCAAGTCATCGTCTGGCATCTCCTCTGGATAGTCACTATTACGGAGTTTTATTTTCGTCTGCAGCAGTATTTGATCATTTTTTATTCAAAATTTCATCAACTTACTTTAAAATCTGGCAGGAAGATACCCCACAGTAACCTGACTATTCCAGCGTCACGAGTCACTCAAGTGCAACATTCACTAAAAACATCATCCGTGCCTATCTCTAGCTGTAATTGTTTTAAACAGTATTTTAGTATTTCACTTCCTTGTTAATCATTTATCAATCGTATTTACCGCAAAGCTTTGTGACACTGCCTTCAAAATGGTGATCACGTAACGTTTAAGTTAGGACTCTTATATTTTCGGAGAAACGGTTAAACAGGAAGTAACCTAATGGTGTAATTCAGCGAATTTCGTCCAGACTGACGTGATACTGTAGCAATAAAAGCAACTTACTTGCAAAGTGACCTGTTCCTTTGATAACGAATGCTCGGCTCCACGGATTTTCACGGAAATGTCAATTTTATGTAAACGATTAAGATTGCCAGTGAGCAGCAGACGCAATGGACAGGTCTGCACTGTTGCACACAATCAGTTTTTAGCATTTCTGCTTTCACTAAATCTATTTTTCGTCCCATTTCTCTTGATACATGATGCATTCTATTAAGCAAGCTTATGTAAATCTTATGGTGTTTTGCTAAATAAAACTGCGCCATCTGCATATTCTAAGTCTACCAACATTCTATCGTTACTCAAGCTAAACCTTATCTTTCATCTCCGGCCAATCTTTTAATTATAGAAGCTAAGAGCAGGACAAACAGCAAGGGTGATATAATTTCCCTTGAAGGATCCCCCTTATTAACTGCAAAATCATCTGACAAAACTCAATGGATAATTACACTTAGCTCTACATATTTAACAGGAATACTGTCCTTACGTAAACTGCCGGGCTGTAATGGAATCACCGGGGATGATGCTAGCTGGAAATGAAAAGACACTTTGCAAACTAACTGGGCTGTTTCGCAGAATATGGAATGAGGAAATAAGTCCTGGTGATAGGGAATTGAAAGTAATAGAGAAAAAAAGTTACATGGCTGAATGTGTTAACTATAGTCTTTTATCTTCTAGCATATGTAAACAGTCTCATTTCTAATTGACTTATGTGGCTTTATCAGTATTTATACTGATTTGTTTTGCAATAGTCGACTTCTTATACAGCAGAAGGAGCTGAAATACGTTAGTTGGTTTTAAAACTGAGAGAGAGAGAGAGAGAGAGAGAGAGAGAGAGAGAGAGAGAGAGAGAGAGAGAGAGAGAGAGTTTTGTACACGTCATGTATAATGAAGTGCTCCCACTTTAAGTGTAAATATTAGCCTTGACTCTGCTTTCCCTAAAAGGAGAAGACATTCATTGGCAAACCATTATCAAGGATGATGCATGGAGCGTCAATAAAGATGCGCATTGCATAATGCACAGTCGAAATTCATCTCCCGTTGATGCTGCTGCCTCGAAGAACAATGCCATTTGCACAGGCGGTGACTGGCAAGGGAGGCTGCATTTTTCAACATCATTTGCTTTGATAGATTATTGTGTGTGGAAGAGGGAGGATCTGGAGGGGGAGGGGGAGGGGGAGGAGGAGGAGGAGGAGGAGGAAGAAGGAAGAGTAGAGATGGGAACCTGATCGCGTGGATGCTGCTGCCGCTGATGCAGCCTAGGATTAGATTGGCTTATCGGATGCTTCTAAATTTTTGGCTCGTGACCAGCCCTTAGGACTCTCCTTCGTCTAAAGGGCGAGGACGGGAAGGACATGACGTAACTGAGAGAGATACCGGACAGCAATCCGGTCATATGATAACGTAGTGTATTGTTGGTCAGATTTATTTAGGAATGTTTGATATTTTGTCTTTCATCAGAATTAGCTTTGTTTAGAGAAAGTCACACATGACATATGTACGAGGACTCGCAGTATCCATCTTCTCCCCCTCCCCCCATTTCATGGTCGCCCCTCAGTGGTTCCCGCTGAGAGTCATTTACAGGAGCGGAGGTGTTATGGCACTTGAGGCCCCCTGCTGTTAGGGTCGATGTAGGTTATCGCAATTGCTATAGTGCGAAAAAGAAAAAAGAGAGAGCGCTAGGTAGACACTCTTAGCGACTTAGATGAAGTGCGATTGCGCGTGGCAGTCCGTTATGACGTTTACAACTAGTAGGATGAAGGGCGAATTTTCCGTAGGAGATATGGGTTCTTCCTTTCTTTAGGATCACTGGTCTACAGATGGGTTACGCAAGTTCGCCCGTCGCCTTTTTGGCCCCGTGGCCTTCGGTGAGGTTAGACTCATCTGTCCAAGGACAGAAAATTTACTGTCAGTTACGTACGAACGTATGTGCGTGCATTATTTATTTGTGTACCTTTTAATTTACAGACGTTGTCAGGTAAGATAACGACAGTCTCTCGCCTTTTACGGATATCTGTCATTTCTCTAGTCGGGATCCTTATTGCAAAAGACTTGTATATTCCAAGTTTTCTCAAAGGCAAAGAAAGAATGTTAATTAATGTTAATAAAATGTCACTCCAGTCAGGCTACATTTTGTAGTAAATTGTTAAATCTTTTACATTTTAAGGGTTTGCACTTTGAGGACAAACTATCGTAATCTTCATAATAGAACATCGTAGGTAACGGCGTTGTTGAAAGATTACATTGAGAAATTTGTAACTGCTCTGTTTATGTGTTGGGAATAAATTGCATTGTTAAAGAAGACATTTGATTAAGAAGCAGTATACTTTTAAAGATGGTCTTTGTGTTGATGATGCAGTTATTATGAAATACCATAAGCGATAGCTTTCCTATACTTTAATTATAAAGGAAAGAATCTCTCTCTCTCTCTCTCACACGCACACGCGT
>NC_089796.1:61718862-61788862 GCF_040412425.1 Macrobrachium rosenbergii
GCCATGATCATGTGTCTGGCACAGCTGTAGGTGCCAACAACACAGGCCACCACCGAGCCGTGGCTGAAAGTTTCATGGGCCGCGGCTGAGAGTTTCATACGGCATTATACGCTGTGCAGAAAACTCGATTGCGCGCATTTGCTCCAAACCTACAACCGCATTTCATAAACATTATTTATTGTACGGTCGAAGTGAATCATTGCCAACTGGTAATATCTTTATTGAAGTAATACTCTACCAGTGTACTTGAGCATATTTTTTTATATGGTCGACTAACCCCTCATTCTTGCATTTCCTTATGTCCTATCATTATCACTATCCTCTCTTCTACCAGTGTCCACTTTGCCTGTAATTTTCCTTTGAACGCCTCCTTTCCCCACCCATCTATCCCTTCCTCAAATCTCTTATCTTAAGTGCCGAACTCCCACCAGCTCCTTTTCCTTTAGAGGGTCCACCACCTTCCCCAGCCCATGACTACCCATCCTTCCTCACCATCCTCAACCTCGGCAGCTGGAGCAGCAGCATCAGCGGCAGCAAAGTCCTCCACGTTGTGCCAGTCGCCCATCAGATTAGCACATTAATCCTACAATCAGAACGACAACGGGACATATCTGATAGTGGATTAACCTGCTGGCTTGGAAAATCCCCCTCCACAATAAAATGGTTCTTAGGAGTCGTTACTCCCTCCGCCCCCTACACTATTTATTATCGACCCCTTTACAACCCCCATCCTCATCTGGTGCAGACACGCATGACGGGGCTTTCCATTTTATTTTGTTTTTATCGCAGGGTTTTTTCCTTTTGGTTTTCCTGTACTTCGCGTTTTGTGTCATTTCTTACTTCGAAGTTGCTGATTTTTTTTTATGTAAATGTTCTCTCTCTCTCTCTCTCTCTCTCTCTCTCTCTCTCTCTCTCTCTCTCTTTCTTTGCGAACTTTTTTTTTTTAACGGAGTTAGTGAAGGCGAAAGATGAATAACGATGGTCGATGAGGGGAAAGAGAATCGTCCGTGATTCATATCGAGGGTTCTTTCCAGTCGATGTTTTCATTCCTTCATCATCCACGGCCTATTGCTTTTCTCTCCTTCGAAAGGAGAGAGAGAGAGAGAGAGAGAGAGAGAGAGAGAGAGAGAGAGAGAGAGAGAGAGAAGTGGTTGTTTCTTTTTTAATGTTAAGCTCGCGATATCCTTCTTTCCTTCTTTTTGGAAAAATTGAGGGTTACGTTTTATTCTGGAAAAATTAATTGGTTAGGGAATTATGTTAGGCGAAAAGGGTAGAAATTTACTAAGGAATTTCAACAGAGAGGGAGTCAGTTTTTGGCAGGAGGCGTGTGTTTATTCACAAGAGGTAAAGCACGATAATGGCATGTGGAAAGCTACGAGAATAAGGAGAGGGAAGAACTTTTGCAAAATAACGTTTAACGAAGAAATTTGTTTGATAAGGGATATTTCGTAATAGATTTCTGAAAGGGACACGCCAATCCATGAACGTAAAATGGTGTTTTCTCCACGAATATAGTTTCCTAAAGCCGAGTTCCGATATGAATGTGTTTAATTGAAATCTGTATTCTGACACTTGAGACATTTACCAGGAAATGGAGTTATGAATGGGATTTGCCCAACTGAAAATGGAATTCTGAAAGATGTATATCCAGCTGAAAACGGGATTCTGAATGGAGAAATCGCATCGCGCGTATGTTAGAAGTGTGGACTTTGAAGTAACGCAAAGCAGAACTCCAATACCTCCAATACCTGGAGGTGTACCGATTCCGAAATTGGATGTCTATTGTCGGGAGAGAGACGAGAAAATCCGCCGCCTGTCAAGCATTGCAGGGGAGAGGAGAGAAGGGAAAGGTGTGACATTTATATATGGAGAGAAAGTTACAGGTGGAGATGGGACTCTTGACTATTTGAGATTCTGGTATTGTCAACTTCGATAGGGGAGCAAGTTTACAAAACTTTGCCTCTCAGTGGAGAGAGAGAGAGAGAGAGAGAGAGAGAGAGAGAGAGAGAGAGAGAGAGAGAGAGAGAGAGTCGGTGGAATTGTACAAGGAGACTAGGGAAAGAAAGAACCCTTGACTTACGAAAGATACACGTGTAGTTGAATTTAATGGTCAGAATGATGTTTTGATAAATAAAGAACGAATAGAGAAAGACCTCATGAATAAATTTAAGAGCGGGAGGGAATCTGAACGACTTTTTTCTTGTTTTCGAGAATTGAATTTAGAAGCGGAAAGATTATCCGACATATTTTTGAAGACAAAAGTTTTAAGGGCTCAGGAATTTTTTTTTCCTTTTTACTTAGTGAAAGAAATTGAAATTTGCAGTAAAAGTTTTTCCACTTTTTATATAAGGATCGTTCAGACTAGTTTTTAAAGTCTTGTTTGGTGTGTGCTTTAAGACCAGTAAAATGCATAAAAATCTGAAGATTCAATAAAAAATTTAGTTATGTAAAAATGGAACCTCAAGAATCGATAGCAAATTCAGAGTTATGTAAAAATGAAAACTTAAGAATCAATAGAAAATTCACAGTTATGTAAAAAATAAATAAACTTCAGGAATTAATAGAAAATTAAAAATTATGTAAAAATGAAACTTTCAAAATCATTAGAAAATTTATAGTTATGTAAAAATGAAACCCAAAGAATCAATAGAACATTCACAATTACGTAAAAATTAAACCTCAAGAATAATAGAAAATTTACAATTACGTAAAAAATGAAACCTCAAGAATCAATAGAAAATATACAGATATGTATAGAAATGAAATTCAAATATCAATAGAACATTTACAATTATGAAACGATGAAACCTCAAGAATCAATAGCAAATTTACAAATATGCAAAAGTGAAACCGTCAAGAATCAGTAGAAACTTGAAAATTATGTAAAAATGAAATAGTTATTTCACCCACTTGGACAGTCCACCTTTTCCACTAATAAGTAAAATGGCAGACAAAAGCTTAGTGGATTTTTATACGTAATTGAGGATTTTAATAAATTCCAAAGTACGAGATTTTGAGTCACAAATAATCTCCCTGGGTCGTGAATGTGATTAGACGCATTTTATTCTATGGACCGTAATTTAGTAACCCTCCAGGTTCGGAACCGTAAAGCTGTGGAGACACACAAACAGTCTCTTCATTAGAAAACAGAAGAAACCAGAAATATATATGGCCATACATAAAGGGGGCTTCCTTTGTCTGGAGGCGTTGACTAGTACTTCGGTAGGGAGGTTTCCACAGTTCGTTGGGGGAGCGGCGTGACCCATTCCCCCTAATTCCAAGAGCAAGCGATGCCAGACAGAATCCATCGCCTCCCTCTCCCCCCATCGTTCCAAATGCGTGGGACATTTGCAATTCATGAGGGACCGTAAGTAAATCGCGATGCCTTGTCCCCTTTTAATTTGTCGAAGGCTCCGGGGCCCATTCAATTTGCGATCGCTTCTTTGGCTTTCAGTACCTTAGCCATTGGCCGGATTATTTCCAGTTTCATTCCGTCATTTTTGTTCCTGGTTCTGCCAGTCCCTCTCCCTTTCCATATATAGATATATCCAGTCTGTTTTCTTGTATCTTCTCTACTATAAATAAATTTCTCTCTCTCTCTCTCTCTCTCTCTCTCCTCTCTCTTGGCTCTTACTCTCTCTATATTTTCAGGTTTGCATTTTCTATGTTTTGTATTGTCTCTGTCATTAGTAAGATATAAACTTATTTTTTATCAAGGAAGGGAGACATTTTCTTTCTATTTTCTTCCTCGGTAGTAAAAACTTTTGATTATTATTAAATCTTTTGTTTCTTTTCAAATTGGAAAGCTTGTCGGTGGAGATTTATTATTTGTGAGAAGTATTTCCTTTTATTTCTCTCTTGACCACCATTATTTGTAGAAGGGTTCTTGGTCCTGATTATGACATTATTATTGATCGGCACGTACGGCATTAAATATTAAGAGTAACGGGACCTGGAAGTGTGCCATAAAAATTTATTATTTATGAATATGTGGTGTACTTGACAAATCTGCGGCCCACCGGAAATCGATTAGCGGAATGTGTTCATAAAAAGTAACCCTACCGAATGTCGTTTGTTAATGTCCTGTAACCTAGGAAGAAGGCCTCTCACTACATTAACATTAGTGCTAGTCTTCCTGTTTGATGCTAGAGCTTTAGTTGCCGTTTTGTAAGTTTACCGTTTTGTTTACATGGTATTGTAATGACGAATACATGTTTTCGGGGTGATATTATGTCATGCGTATTTCCAGAGCTATTACCAGAAATGGCTAATGCCTCTTAAATTGCCGTTTTGTTTTATATTGATAATGTTGAATAAAGGCGTTCGTTATAGGTGTTTAGTTGCTTGTTCATTAAATTGATCACAAGTGTATGATAACATCATATGTAAAGATGTGGTTTTTAATTTTCCTCCGCTTGAGACTCTGGGGTACAGCGTAACTATGGAAGAAATTGGAATTGGAAGTCTGTCGTTGTTGTTCGGCGGACTTGCATAACCGTCGGTTTCACTATAGGTATTTCTTTAGAGTCTAGACCTTGGGTATTTTTTCCATTTATTTGGGAAAGTTCTTAAACTTCCGAGAACTTCACTGCAACCTTATAAGAAGTTTCGGCACAGAAGAGAGAAGGAACATTACAGGCAAGGGGTACAGTGTGTAGCCCGAGCCGGTCCTCCTCCCCTCCTCCTCCTCCTCCTTCTCTCCTCCTCCTCCTCCTCCTCCTCCTCCTCCTCCTCCCTCCTCCTCCTCCCCTTCTTGTCAATGATTGTTTTGTCATAATCTTTTCTCTGAGGGAAAGGGGATTTTAGGCGACGTGTGACAAATTGTTGCCGCTGGATGGCGATAAAAATCTCAGCGCTCCTCGAGTAATGACCACGCCAATTCTCTGAGGAAGGATATTTTTTTATAGTGATTTTTTTATTTCAAGGGACAGTATTGTTTTATTGTTAATGTTGTTTCTGCTTTGGAAAGAGTATCACATATATGTATAGTATATATATATATATATATATATATATATAATGTATATATATATATATATATATATATATAGGGTATAATCTCTACTCTCTCTATAATCCACTCTGTCAAATAACAGTGTGCACTGCAATATGTATATACAGTATATATGTATGTATATGTATATATGTGTGTGTGTCTGCAGTTGCATGTCGTAATTTTTTCCTAAATATAAATGGCACTCAAAAGTTAACAGTTGTTTTGGGGGGTTTAACAGATGTGTTTTTAACCGTTGATTGAATTATTTTTAAATCCATTTACTTACGGAAAGGTGGACTGCGATTAGTTTTGAGGTAAGTGCATTTGTCCCTTTCTCCTTTTATTTCCGTCACATACTTCGGGGAAAATATCATAAATCTTCCCAGATTTTTTTCCGTCTGGGAAAATATTACAAATCTTCCTAATTTTTTTTCCGTCCATTAGGTATCACTCATTGTAACGTACATCATTTTTTTTATTACTTGAGATTCTCTCTCTCTCTCTCTCTCTCTCTCTCTCTCTCTCTCTCTCTCCCCTCTCTCTCTGTCTCAGACACAACACACACACAGAGTTACTAGCTCGAATATATTTTCTTCTCCCTCCTCCCCTAAGCACCATCATCAACTGTCTTATCACGCATTACCATATTCTTATTAATATTCTCTGTCGTCATCGTTCTTATCGTTATGGTCGTCATTATCGTCGTTTTTATTTCTCTATTCTCTCTCTCTCTCTCTCTCTCTCTCTCTCTCTCTCTCGTTTTGGTTTTTGCCTTATACCTAATTCAGGTGTTTGTTGCTTATATTGAACAATTTTTGTTTTGTCTGTAAAATGTTCATTTACAGAAATGACATCACTATAGATGAAATACTAATACTAGATAATAATAATAATAATAATAATAATAATAATAATAATAATAATAATTTCAAAGACCCCATTGTCATAAAAGACCGAACATTTGAATGATTTATTAGGCGTTTCGTCTTTAAAAATTACAATAAAGGCACTTAAAACAAGAAATTAAGAAAAGGAGCGACTTTGGAGAGAGAGAGAGAGAGAGAGAGAGAGAGAGAATAACGTGCGATCAGAGACATCCACAGCAGGAGAAGCCTTCATGATTTACCGATGGGGCTGGAAAGCCGCAGCACCGTCATCATCGTAGTTATTATTAATGTGGAGGTGATGTGCCGATAAGATAACATTATAACGCGTGCACTTGTAGCGTATACAGTGTTTATTTCAAGTGGGGGTGGGTTTGACGGTGATTGGGAGAGGTGGCGACCGTCGTAGAAGATAGATTTAATGGAGAGGGTCGTCCTTTTTACCCAGTTCGTAGAGTTGGTTAACGACCCATTAATGCTAGGCACCTGTCTGGTTTCTCTCTCTTCTCTCTCTCTCTTGCCCTTCGATATCGCAACCTCAGGCTCCCCTGTCTGTCCCTGGGTTATTAATCACACTAAGACTGTGATAGTGGTGGAGATTATTTCCTCTCTCTCTCTCTCTCTCTCTCTCTCTCTTCTCTCATCTTTTCTCCTCGAATTATTTTAAGGTGTATGTATGGGATCTCAGATTTAGCCGTGTTGTTTCCTTGTTACGAAAAATATTCTTAACGACCTTACTCAATCTGATTATGTAAAACAGAAATGTTGCGGATTTGGTGATTATGAATTTCTCTCGTTTCGTCATTGAGCATCGTAGATTTTAATGAAAACTAGCCTAATCTATTTGGTACCAACACTGATAGAGAGAAATGAATGGCATCACGCCAGTGAGGTAAGGCTAAGTTCGACTATAGGCCCTCCTGAATTGATACAGTGTCGACAGAACGATGGCCACTCACGCTTTGTGTTTTTCTGTCGTCTTTCATTTTCACTCCGTTGCTTTCCTCTTTAACTGCTACCAACAACAGTCGACTAACAACTAAGTTAGTAACTCACTGAATACGTCAGCTGCGGCTTGCTAGAATTTAGGGAATGCGCCCATCTGCCTCTCCTTGGCCCGAGAATCGAACACGGGTCAACCAGTTGTGAGCTAGATGTTCCTCCAACAAGCGACGATGAGAGAGAGAGAGAGAGAGAGAGAGAACCTCACTAATAATAAAGGTGTAATTAAGCTTTACTGAGAGGGAACAATTTTTGTTTGCAATTTCTTAACACAACCTCAGGTATAAAGTGAAAATTCGTTCACATTCGCTTTATGTTTGGATTTTTTGTATGGATGGTTTCACTGAGTTTGTTTTAGCTCTCTCTCTCTCTCTCTCTCTCTCTCTCTCTCTCTCTCTCTCTCTTTATCTGTCTCTCTCTTTCTCTCTTAGGAATACTCTTTATCTGTCACACACACACACACACACACACATATATTTGAAGATTATACTAATTTTGCGGTAAGTGCATTTTTTAGGAATACATGAATTAAGATTACATATATATATATATATATACATATAATATATATACACACACACATATATATATATATATATGAGGGGCATTCAGAGTGGTGAAAGAGGCAGATAATTTTTTGTTATTGTTTTGATTGAGACTTGATTATGTAATTATTTTGACAGTTCAACAACATGTTTGTGTTGTGATCCAACAGAATAGAAATATAGCTTTTGCATATTAACAGGAGGTTTGCAGAAGTATTATGGAAGAGTATATATATATATATATATATATATATATATATATATATATATATATATATATATACCTCATTTAAATATAAAATTTTCATATATATATATATATTTATATATATATATATAAAATAAAAAGATATATATATGAGAAATCATAAACTATGTAAGGAAAATAAAAGAGAGAAGTAAGCAAGATGAAGCAATAAATTATGAAATGAAACTCTGTGCAAAACCGCAGTGAAAGCTTTCAATCCACTAGTTTTAGTACATGGAAGATGAACGAATAAAAACATTTCTTCAGAAGAGACAGGCCTCCTGAAATCTTTTAAACTGTATTTCAGATGAAAATGAGTCGCATTTAGTTGAAGAAGCACTGTAGATGAAAATATTGTAGTGTGTCATGCGATCTATTGTCAGAGACCTGTAGTTATTAGACGCCACGTATCGTGCGTATTTGAGCCGTAGGACAAGAACGCTACCATGTTTACCAGAGTTTGCATTCTAGTAAGCACTGTATAACTTATTAACAACTAACTATTGCTGTTTATCACATAAAAATTAGTGAATATTACTGAAAAATACATCCTCAGCTCACATTGATCAGTAGGGGATAATGACTGACGCCGTCAAAAGAAGAATTAAAAAGAGAGAGAGAGAGAGAGAGAGAGAGAGAGAGAGAGAGAGAGAGAGAGAGAGAGAGAGAGAGAGGAGGGTGGGGTTGTTATGTAATGTTTCATCTTTTCAACGCAATCCAGAGCGATGCTGTTGAAAATATTAATGGGAGGTCCGTAGACTTTGTCAGGCATTGAAGCAGCCGTCACGCAGATAAGTGTCTGGCAATATATTGTGTAGGAAAGTTAGAATTTTAAAACCAATCATATGCACCAGCTGTGAATATCTATGTACTCCACTATAAGAAAAGGAAGGGGAGATTGAACCACCTTACGAACCTCTCTGTTACGTTGCGATAACCTACGATCATCTGTCTGACTTTCAGAGTAATCTTTTGTCATGTAACCCCGATGCCTCTCTCTCTCTCTCTCTCTCTCTCTCTCTCTCTCTCTTCTCTCTCAATATTTCGAATTAGCCGAAATATTGTTCCAAGTTCACTCTGTATGTGTTTATTTTTATCACCATTGCCCTTGTGACACCACTTTACAACCATTCTGTGTAGTGTTACTTGTGAATGCAGGCAGTATAGCGACTTCTTCAAAAACTCTCTGCTGATTAAGTATTTGCTAAATTATGGGAAACTTTGAAATTCCCCGACGTACGAAAGGAAGACGCAACCTCCACTCCCTATTGTTTCTCGAGTTGAATAAAGGTGTATAAAGGTTGGAAATATTGTTTCATGCACTTATTTCTTCCCATCCTCCTCCGTACTCCTTAAAAAAGTCCTTTATGGTAATGGTTATGGCGTTAATAGATGATGGTGATAAGATCTATAATGGGGAAGATAATAGTTTGGGCGACAGTAATGGGGAAGTTATCTTTCGTTCGAGGTATCATTATTCATACGGGAAGAACTGTTTTCCTAATGGGGTAAAGTGTTTCCGTTCCTAGTTTCAAGGTCATGAGTGGTTTTAGCTATTACAGAAATGGGGTTTCAGAGTTAAGACAAAGCTGCTGTTATTTTCATTAGCTCAGGTTTCCACAGGGGGTATTTTGATGTTCGGGAGGTTCCTCGAGTAAAATAGTCTCAAACTTTTTTTTTTTGGGTGTATGCATAGTTAGTGTAATTTATATAATAATTTATATGAAAATCTTATGTGATAAGCATTCGGATGTCCGTATGCAGCCTGTGCTTGACGAAGGGTTAAGGGAAAAGAGTAGTGTCTAACCCACCCCTCAAACATTGTATTTTTAAGAGTTAAAGACCATTGTTATTTAGTTATATAGTACAGACATTTGACTGATATATTTTAAACTCTCTCTCTCTCTCTCTCTCTCTCTCTCTCTCTCTCTCTCTCTCTCTCTCTCTCTCTCTCTCAGGATGAAGAGAGAAAGATATTTATGTGTTTCTGGAATAATTGCCAGCAATAATGAAGCCATATCGACAAGGGTGTATACAGACCTATCCTGATGTTAATCGAAGGTGGATGTTATGGGAATGGCTTCAGCATGCAATACCTTTTAAGTTATGGGGCCCCTAGTTTGAATCACTAATAATAGGGTATGGGAGATGTAAAGGGAGGAATCCCCATTGACTTCCCGCTGTGCAGTATATGTCTCCACATTACGTTAATAATGAGTTGAAAGGGCTTAACGACTGTCTTGGAATTCGATTATTGGATACCGACCAAACATACAGTCTGGTAGATTTTATCATCGGGAGGAGGAATAGACTGAAATATTTACGTTGATCTTCACTTCCTTATGACTGAGTTTGTATTTTGCCCGTGTTTCCTGCTAATTTAGAATAATAAGGTTTAGAATTATTATGTGTCGAATAAAGACACTTAAATTCCTTTCAAATTTTTGAAAAGATTAAAATCTTCCCTAACTTACACCAAGGTTCCTGTAAAGTTTTTCGTTTTTATTCTACTGTATACTTTCATTTGTTAATTAATGTAAAGTTAATTTAATCACGATTAATATCCTTATTAAGATTTTATATATTGCCATCTGATGTGTTTCTTTTTTTTGTGAAATTGCGTAGACAAGCTAGACGTTTTCTCTTATTTGCCTGTCCCAACGGGATACAAGACCAGTCCCTTGTCTTGGAATGTTCTTACTTATGTTGTCTGTTCATTTCTTTGTTGACGTAATCTCATATTTAGCATATCGGGTTCCCTCTTGCGCCAGCCCCCTTTCCTGCTAGGTGTAAGGTAACCTCGCACCAGCCATCGCGGGTTTGATACAATTATTTCCACGACATTTAGGTGCTACATATCAAGGACGGTGTTTGATGTGTCGTGAGGAAATTATATGAATAAGGGGAAAGTGTGGGAAGTAGGCATATGGAGGAAGATTTCATGCTCTCCTCGGAGGGACTCTTGATAAGGCAGGGTTAGGCATAGAGCCATATGAATAGGTGGAAACGTGGATGGAACTGTGTAAAGGTCGAAATGAAACTTGTGAATACGTGCCAGATGTCCCAGGTTCCTTATTGGCACTTCACGCCTGTCAGCCCTTAAAGGCCCGGTGGCTCCCCTTTTTGTTTGATCATCTTTAGACCTTGTCACGCACCAAGCATTTTGAAAGAAGTTGCATCGTTAAAGGAAGTGTGTCTGTGATTTATGACGAATTTTAGAAATGAAATTTCCACCGTGAAAGTGATTATCTCGGGTCTTCAGTAAAAGTTTGAAAGAAATATATAAAATGGTTTTGTGACGGGAAGCGACCAACATCCAAATCTCCAAGATGCGATCGAGCTAGGACACGGTGGGAGACATATAAGGAAAGTATAAGTAAGGTATTTCACACGTACGCACACGCACGCACACTCACACACACACACACACAGAATTAGTCAGGGCGACTTGTCGAGAGGGTGAGAGATGACTTTCTTGTTATTGTTGCTTAGGCCACTTCTCACGACACGGCGTGGAGTTGTATTTATGGTTGTCAGGCCCTTGTTCCTTCTCCGTGTCTTGGATTTTCTCGAATATGTTGGTATTTCCACCCAAACCTTTTAACTTTTTCTATAGAGTAAGGGTATGGCATGGCTTTTAAAAAAGAATGTACAGCGTGATATGTGATTTATATTTTGATGTTATTTGTTTATTTGTACTGTGAAATGAATTTCTGAATGAAATTGTGCAGGATGCTTAGTCTTGGGTCATAGCAAACTTAAGCGAGTCTCCCTCCATTTCTTCACCTCTCTCTCTCTCTTTCTCTCTTTCTTTTGATGTTTATCCACAAATGGGTACGCATTTAAAATATTCTGAAATTCTCAACTGTCTTTGATATAGCCCCAGTACTTACGATTAGGACGTTTGATATAAAGGGAGCTTATTTTTAAAGGACTTGAGAGGGTAAGATATGCCTGGAAGGTATTAAGGTAGGAGCTTGCAGCCCTCGCACTCTTGTGTTGTATTAACAAAATGCCGTATCCCGTGTTTAATTAAGGAAGGGTAAAGGTCGCCGCTGTGTCTTCTTATTTGGCCATACCTTCAGGTTTGCTGAAAACTGTAAAACTTATTGATGATAGAAGAATTCGAGACAGACTCTCTCTCTCTCTCTCTCTCTCTCTCTCTCTCTCTCTCTCTCTCTCTCTCTCTCTCTCTCTCAGTAAATTAATGAATAAAAAAATAAGGTTAGTAACGGATTACGTAACTCTTTCTGTGTTACATGAACAAACTTTTCTGGTTTCTTTGAAGCCAGCTAGCTAATGCGTGTAAAGTGTGTGTGTACCTAGACACGTTACGGCTATTGTGGTAAGGACCTCCCCGCTGGCAATTTCGGAGGCCATTCCTATATTCTTACCATCATAATTCCAGTTGTCAAAAGCGCGGGAACGGGGCCAGGTGACAGGAATGCTTTTGGGTTCTGAGTGATGCTGGAATGGATGATGCTGAGAACTCAAGACAGAGGAAAGCCTTTTTTTACTTGACCCATCACTCTTCAAAAACCCTTTTTGTCCTTCTTACTTTTACACACGTACATGTACGCTGTAGCCTTAACGTGTGTAATAGCAGTTTTACTCATATGTGCTGGTAAGATTAATATATCTGTGGAATATCACTGAATTTTTTACATGCCGAAAGAAAAAGAATATTCTGATATATTGATCTTGATAAATTTTCGGCATTGTCCTATACCAGAGTGATGGTAATATCATGATTAAATTGCTGAACCAGCTGGCGTGGTTAATTTTAAATAATAACATCGCAGTGCTATGGTAGTTGTTTAAAATTTATGTGGAATACTTTTTATAGGTTAGTAGGACGGTTGCCCATTATGTCGAGAGAATTTTTATCATAATAGCAATTTAATCATTACTAGAAAAACTGTTAATCATAAGGGCAAAGAAACTTTGAGCTTTTATTGACGGTTATTTTGGTCATACAAATTTCATGTCATGAACCATGACATGAAAATTGAGGAATGAAATGAGACACAAGAACGGGTGTTGCTCTTTAGTGATCGTTATTGTTGTTTTTGTTGGAGGGTGACAGGTCGTACAATAACACACGTGATGTAATGGCTTAGAGGGAAGAGGAGTGGCATATGGGAGGGACAGGAAGAGAGGGAGGTCATGTGATGGATGAGCTACGAATGGAGCTGGCGAAAATCCCCCTTTTTCCCATAGGTGGAAATGCCCTTTCTTCCCGCGTTAGACTCCCTATTTCCCTCTTTTTCATACCCTTTCCACCCTCCTTTTTCATGCTGTCAGGCGCTTGAACGATGTTGATTCCCTAATTATCATCAAGAGATTTTATCTGTCCTTATTCATCTTTTCTGCCCTCTCATCTCTCTCTCTCTCTCTCTCTCCCTCTCTCTCTCTCTCTCTCCGGCTGTGCTTTATTTACTCATATTCTGCGAGCTCTCCATCCTTTTCTTATAATCTTTCCTTGAAGCTATACGGTCCAAGCTTAGAAATTGTGGAGGCTTTTTTTTTCTTTCTCCTCTTCCTCCTCCTCCCTCTTCCTTTGTTCAGAGACCTCGCACGCTATTGCTGCTATACGCGTATGAATATTAATGCGGAAATGACGCACATACGCCTTTGAGAATGTTAAATGAAGACGCTGGAAATTTGGTTATTAATGAGGTGGACGTGGTGTACTTTATACCATCTTTCCCGGGGAGGATGCGATGGAGATAGCTATTTGGGCCCCGAGCTCATTTTTCCATACTCATTAGCCTTCTCCGATTTTTACCTTAAATAAAGACTGGGATCACCTCTGTGGCTGTCTTTTTTATTTCTTTTATTGTTATTGTGAATAGTACTTTTTTGTTTAGCGTAAAAATGAGTTGAAGTATGAATGGTTCAGAATGATGTTGATGTATATAATATATATAAATATATATATATATATATATATATATATATATATATATATATATATATATATATACATATATGTGTGTGTGTGTGTGTATGTGTATGTATGTGTATATATATGTATATATGTATATATGTATATGTATATATATATATATATGTGTGTGTGTGTGTGTATGTGTATATATTTGTGTGTTTGTGTGTTTTGCATTTCAAGGACATTGTTATTTACTAAACCAAAATTCTTCATTTCATTTTAGCAAACTTATTTCTCCTGTACAATATCACATCGTGAGAAGCAAATAATGTTTGTTTAAACATGGACATTTATTCACAATTCCATATTTCTTCATTGCAGATTCAGCCTCTGGCAGGTCCATTGGAGGGAGGCACTTTGGTCACTATTGAAGGTAGCAATTTGGGCCTCAAGGAAGAGGACGTCAGGAACAACGTATACATTGGCGATGTCCCTTGCTACGTCCACGATTACCAGGTGTCTGTCAGAATCACCTGCCGAACTAGTCCTGCCCCTCTGCGGCACGGTGTTCCTGTCTCGTCTGACCTTCAGTTCCCTGTCGTTGTTACAACGCCTGCTGGAACCACCCAGTCCACTGTAAAATTCACGTATACAGTAAGTAAATCTCTGTCTCATCGTAATTGGTTTATAATCTTATTTCTTTATTTATATTGACAGATTTATGTGTTTAAAGAATTGGTGCTTTAATAAATATTAATCTTTTGTCCATAGTTTTTTTTTTTTATTTTGTAACATTTAACATTAAACTCGAAACATTCTTTTCACCAGAACGTGACAGTAACTGGCGTGGAGCCCCCACGTGGCCCTGTGTCTGGAGGCACGGTGCTTTCCATTAGCGGCCGTTTCTTGAACGTAGGATCCCACGTTTCCGCCGCCTTAGACGGCCTCCCTTGCATAGTCAACAAGACGCAGTCGTCTTCTCATCGTCTGGTATGCGTCACCTCAAGAGCCACTGACGTCGCAGACGACGGAGTCATCGAAGACAATGGGGAGGTCCCGAGCAAAGTTCGGACGTTGACCGTGTCTGTGGACGGTGCTCATCGGACCCTGGCGTCACCTTTTACTTATACACCAGATCCCCGAGTTCTTGAACTAAAGCCACTGAGGAGCCCATGGGGCGGAGGTCGATTAATTACCGTCCATGGCACGTACCTTGATGCCATTCAGGCCCCGAAAATTACGGTCTTGCTTTACGAGCGCGTCTTGAATTCCTCCGCTTGTCACGTCCTAAGCCCTGATCAGATGGAATGTCCCTCCCCGCCACTAGATCGAGACACACTTTTGGCAATACTCGAGTCCCATGATGAAACATCACGCCGACGCAGGCGACGAAGTCGCAGCAGAAGGTCGCACAAATCGCAGAGATCACCAAGACGCCGAGATCACGACGGCGACGAAGTTGTAGTAGACGTTGGGTTCGTAATGGACGGCGTTACGTCAGTCCTGCATCTTCGCAAACACTTTCCCAGCGTTAGGTCACGATTGACATACGTTACGAATCCCCTGTATTACACCTTCCCCCACGGCGTCAAGCTCTACAAAGGAGACACGCTCGTCATTGAAGGAGAGCACATCAACGACGCCTCCGACGAGAGTGACGTCCGAGTGACCATAGGGAAAGCCATCTGCAACGTAACGTCGCTGGCGGCGACGCAGCTGGTGTGCACTCCCCCCGAGGGTCAGCCCGATCCCACTGACGAAAGAGGTGTAGCCACCACGGAACGTCTCCCGTTGGTAGTTGTGCACGTGGGCAAGTATTTGCGCTTCCCCTTGGGCGTGTTGCGTTACGAAAGGCATCGAAGGTTCCCGCTGACCCCTGAGGGCATTGCTGGATTGGCGGGCGGTGCCCTTTTCTTGGTGTTAGCTTCCTTCGTCGTGTTGGCTGTGTACCGGAGGAAATCGTCGCAAGCAGAGAGGGTGTACAAGCTCATGCAGTTACAAATGGATAGCCTTGAAAGCCACGTCCGAACGGAGTGTAAACAAGGTGAGAATAGAAATGAAATGACTTTGGGTAATAATAAAAATTACCGGGTAATTAATTAGTATTAATGATATTAAGTATAGATTTAGAAAATAGTATATTGCTTTCCATTAATTCGCTACTGTCCATGTTTTGATTTTTTCGCTTTGTAATTTTAGAAGAGTTGTCTGATGTGTACATGGAAGATTTCGCTCTTTAAATACAGAGAATATTTTTACTAAAGAGTAAATATACATGGATGATTTAGCTATGTGTGTCCTCAAATAAAAGGAAAATCTTTCGTCTTCACTCGAATTAATGTGGCGTTAACGCCTCATTTTTTTAGGTGATTTTTCTTGCATTATCCCTGATGTATTCGTCCTCAAGTGCTGCTGCTTGTATCCCTTAAGTGTTTTGGTTGAAGCACACAAAAGTTTTCTCCACCACTTTGATTGATGACTAGTTAGTCTCAGACATGTTGGTGGCCAAATGAGGTATTGAGAGAGAGGCTTTAGGGCCCTACTGGAATCGCGTGTTGTTGTCCATTATTGGGTAATTGATTTTTAATGCTTGAGATTTACCTTCTCTCTAATGTGACGTTCTGTGTTGAATGTTTTTTAATCTTTATTTTCCAATGAAGCTTAAATGCTCACCATGGAAATCCCCCCATAAAATTAAATTAGGCGAAAGAACGTTTTTTTTGGATAGACTTTCTTACGCCAATGGAGGTGTGCTTATACGCCAGTGGAGGTGTGCATCCCCAAAAAAGGACAATCGTTTTAAATTTGATGTATTTCGTACATTTATTCCTTGTCAGGTTTCAGATTTTGAAAGTAACTTGAGCTGTCTGTTTTGTAAATTCGCAATTCCTTACATGAACTTTATTTTTATTTATGCTGTAAATAAATCGTTTGTTGCATTTCTTTTTGTTTATGCAATACGTACATTTTTTGCAGCCTTTGCCGAGTTGCAGACGGACATGACCGACCTCACAGCGGACTTGGAGTCCTCTGGAATACCTACCTTAGATCATCGAAGTTACGTTATGAAGGTATTCTTCCCTGGAGTTGCTGATCATCCCATACTCAACGATCCAAAGGTAAGAATTCTTTTAGATGATTTGATTCATGTTTGAGCTAACCTTACCTTACCACTTCGACCGTTCCTCTTGATCCTCTGGGTTAAGATAGTCATATTCTAAGCAGCTGTAAATTACAAAGAAGCTGATATGAAAAGTGGACTGTTTGGGCTTGCAATATGGAAGGAAATGATATTGGCAACTTGCAGAAATGGAAATTCCCGGAGCGATAATCAAATGTATTTTTCGTTCGGTTAGAAACGCAGAAAGGAAAAGATAATCGAAAACATTATGTTACAGCGAGTATCGGGTGGAAATTCAATTAAGTGAATACAATTTGCATGAATGAATAAATTTCCAGCGTAAAAGATGAAAGGACCACGGCGATACCATGGCAGTGAACTGAATGCAAAATTGATCGCGAAAATTACAACTGGAGACTCGCGTAATCAGATAAGGAGAATGAATAGTGCGTGAATGAGTTTGGTAAATAATGTTAATTTGTCTTCGCGATTTTTGCTGATTATCTTCCATTATTATTAATGAGGTCATTAATCTCTTTGTACGAGGGGTCATGCAACGGTTTAATGCCCCTGCATTTGCAGCGCCCTTACTGTTCAGAACAGAGCTTTTACGTTACGCAGAAAACTGTTATAGTTTTCATTATTATTGTTGAAGCTTAATTTTGAGTTGAAATTCGCCGTGAGAGATCTTTTCATCAGGGATCTAAAACGAATATACAAAGGCGCTTGATAAATTTTTTATTTTATAATCATCTGTTAATAAAAAAGTACTCATCCTTGAAACCGTATGTAATTGCCAGTCTGTTCATATCAATACCGATTGTGTGTGTTTGGTGTAAATTAGTAGAACCGTCGAAAGTTTTGGGTGGATGTCTTATGTTGATTTGCATATCATATTTAGTTGCCGTATTACACATGTAATAAAATTATTGTTGAAGTAATTTTATCTGTTCGCGTATTTCATTATACTGTCTCACGATCTTAAGTTTTTACTGAATTTGTACTAAATGGAATATTAATTTGTTCATACATTTCGGCATCGTGTGTATCGAATAATGTGTGGAATATCACGCGAACCATTCACGTGTATATTAAATATCAATGAAATTCGAACACGAAGAAAAACTTATGTGTTGGTGAAATAGCAAGGCATTTGATGATATCTGCTCCTTCTCTGAAGAAAATCGCGATTCGGAGAGGGAACAGGAGGCAGGAGAGTGGGATGGTAGTGCTGAAGTGCCTTGCTGGGTGGCCGTAATACGGGTGGGCGTAGGGCATGATGGCAGATTAAATGAGTAGCCAGTCCTTCTTCCAACAGGGATCTGGAGAATAAGCTTTAGCTTCGTAATTAATTTTTGTAGGAGGAAGGGTGCGTGGAGGACCTCGTCTGGATACCGCGAGGAAATAAGGCCAGTAAACACTTCGCCTTGCCTTGTGCAAACACTCATTAGGCAAATCCCCTTTGTCCGTTACCCAGGCTCTTATTTTCACCCCTTCCTTATTACTTCATGCTGTATCTTCCCCCAAGATCTCGCCATCATATTTCATTCAGTAGAACATTGTGAATTTGCCCAGTTTACTCTTTTAGGTTCCTCTTGCTAGGTGACTTCTGACCAATGTGATTGATGTGGGATGCGGGTATACCAAGCACCTCGAAATAAGTCATCTTGTGGCAGAAAGTGTTGAGGATTTTAGTATTAATATGAGTTCATTCTGTTATTATTTTATGTACCTCCACGGATGAACAGTCTCTCTCTGTCTCCCCTTGTCTGCCTGTTAGTTTGCGCCGTGTTCTAAAAATAAACCACGAAAAGAAAAAGATAAGAATATAGAGTGAGTCATCGAGGTCTGATTTTGATAAGGGAGACCGCTAGTGGAATCAAGGAGGCTGAGGACGCCGAACGCTCTCTGGTGATGGGATTTTGTGGGGGTTGAGTGAGTTTTGCATCAATATCCGTTCTAAGGGTTATCGCCAAGGGCCATCTGTGTGCGCACAAGAGAGAAGAGAGAGAGAGAGAGAGAGAGGAGAGAGAGAGAGAGAGAGAGAGAGAGAGTCTCCCCGAGGGGTGTTTAAGATTTTCCTTTTAATTGGATCTACGTGAAGCAAGAGATCTTTTCATCCCTATAACCCATGCAGGCTTGTTTAGCAGCGTCTCTGCCACAGCGTGGTCCTCGTCAGGTTTATCTTTTTCGCAAAAGTACGGGCGATCACTGAGACGCTATCACTTTATGTGGATGATGTGAAGTCCCAAACCTAATTAAATTTTGTGAAGTGGCCAGCATTTTATTGATGATTCAGGGTATAAAAAGAATATAATTGAAGTGTCGTTAAACGGTTCACATCTGCAGGGTATGATTAAAATTGCCTACCAACTAGTGTTCTTTGTAAGTAATCTAACTGATTTGTCTTCATAGTTCGTACTCTGACGAGTTTTTTTTTTTATCTTGTACTGTTTAACTTAGTTGCTAATAGCCAAAGCTTTCAGTTTTTATTAGCTCAGCTTTCCTTGTTCTTATATATACTGGCGTGGTTAGCTATTGGGCTTCACATTCTGTATATTGATATATTTCATAATAGCTGTCCAGTAGACACTTTTCAAGTAGACGCTCTGCAGACTTTCGGGTCAGATTCCTACCGTGTTCCTTTTTACCCTACACCCGATAAATCCACCTACCGCAGCAGCAGCTCTTTATCTTGCAAGATCCCCCCTCCACTCCCTGGCTTGGTTGGGAGTGCTGCTGCTGCTTCTGCTGCTGTGGTGGTGGTGGTGGTCTGGTACCAACTAGGAATCTCAAGGGGGGTCTCCCTTCTGAATGGTGGCCAATAAAATATATATACTAGACGAGGCAAGATAAGGCGACAACCGCTATTCCAATTTGTTCGCAGTTTACTGCGAAGCAGTGGGACCAATGAAGGGAATCGTTAAGGAGCGAAGATCTAGGCAGAAACCTCGGTTAGAACCGTGAGATTTGTTATTCAAGGGAAATTGGGGAAAAATACAGGGTACCTTAAGGAAAAAATGGGCGTTATTCATAGACCAAGGAGAAATGTAAGGGATAAAGTTGACGAGAACAAGGGAGAGTATTGAATAGACAAGGGAGTTGGGGGGGGAAGTACGGTTTAATCTGTTTCGTAAAATAAAATGTTGTGACCTGAGTGAAAAACTGACGAAAGGTATGGAACATGCAAGAAGTTAACAGTTTCCATTAGTGACTTATGAGAGTTTAGATTTGTCTGCAGATTTCAGATTCGGTGTATGATTTATGTGTGAATTCTTAGCAAATAGGTTTTTACACACGTCTAACTGCACGAAAATTTTTATCAACTGTTGAAAATGGATATGAATATAGCTGTCGACATACTGAGGTGTCATGCGAATCGTATGCTATTCCATTTACAGGTGAAACAGTGGTAACATCAGTTCCGGAGAAATCAGTTCGATACAAGAACCTGAATATTTGTTTTCTTTCGTTGGGCGTATGGTTAAATTAGGCCTACCTAGGCAAGGTTATGATTGATTCAACTGAAACAGAGCTACACAATTTTAGTGCCGAGAATATCGATGTTATATTAGTAGCTAGACGACCTTTCCCTCTTGAAGACGACAACCAGATTGTCATCCCTGATAATGAACTCGAAAAAAAGGAAATAAAAGACGAACGCTGGGATTCGAATTGGGGGAGAGAGACGTAGACACAGTGCCAGAGGGGATTGAACGCTTCTACTATTAATCTGATCCAAATTTTATGTTCCACTTAGCGTATTAAAAGCCTCTTTCGAAGGGGCGATAATGATACCCTTGAGAGCTATGTGATCGACAGGATATCCCTGCCACGATAGATTTTTTTATGGGGTAAGTCTCGCTCTGGTTAAGTAGCAAGTCTCTCTCCCTTGTTTAGGTTAAGAATCTCTCTCTCTCTCTCTCTCTCTCTCTCTCTCTCTCTCTCTCTCTCTCTCCTTGGCTTCGTAGCTGGCTGGTATAGTGTCTAATTCACAACTATAATTATAGACGGCATGTGTTCGAACTCGAAAAGGGCGAGGAGAGACAAATGGACACTTCCATAAAATCCAATCACCTCTTTCTCGACCTAAGCAGTGAATTTTGTACTTAGGTGCAAGATGACTGTTGTGGGTCCCAGTTAGGGTAAAGAGAGAGAGAGAGAGAGAATATAGAAAAATTAGATGCATTCGTGCATAACTCCGTCAAAATGTATACCGTCAAAGGAAGGGAACCATGACGAGGTCAGCTCTCTCTCCATTTGGTTGAAACCATTTATAAGATATTCTCTCTCTCTCTCTCTCTCTCTCTCTCTCGTGCGAAGCGCGTAAATCCTCTCACCACCACTTCGTCACCCTCGTAGATATGCCCCTAGAAGGTTCCCTCACCCCAGATTTTACCCTCCATTGAGTAACCCATCGGTCCTGACATACTCCCTTCCTCAGGTTATTATCCGTTGGTTATTTAGGTGGTCCTTTGTTCTTATGTTATTGTGGTTGTTATGCTGTCGTTCTTCTGCAGTCGAGAGCATGGTGCTATTTTCATCAGATCCCTAAAGCAATTAGATGTAGTTATGACTTTACAGGGATTTTTTTTTTTTTTTTTTTTGCACGGGAGTTTATTATTAATCCCGAACGCTTTTAAAAGAGAACTTGCAAGAAAGCGTCCCCTGAGAATGACTCGCTTATTTAATCAAGTTTTTATTGAATTCGAGTAACTAAATATTTTTTAGGGTTCTAAGCGATCTCGTACTTCAGCGGTTTCATTCACGTTCAGCAATTGTGTATGTTCTCGAAACTGGTTGGATAATCCTCATAATTGACATTCATCGTCCAAGATTATCATTTGTGGTAGTCCACTGATAGACTTTCTTTTCGATGTTCAGCTTAATTATTGTAATTTAGTCTGTTCCTGGCCATTTTATATCACATTTCTTGTGATATATTTCTGTCATTCATATACTTGTTTTTAAAAAGGTCATGCGGTTTTTATGTAAGAATATGTCTTATGTTCACTGTAAAATCTTTTTAGGACGAAAGGTTTTCCCTTGAACTGCGAGTTTATTTTTGTATGTTGCTGTAATTTTTCTTTCATATAGCGATCCTATATTCATTATTTTGCGGTTTCTGGTGTCAACGTGATTGTGTTTTGACATTCCAGTTCAATCTTTATTTTTAAGAAATTGCTGCCCCTTTTCAGAATTATTTTTCGAAATGATAGAGTTATTTACTTTTAAAGAAAAATCATATCCTTTGTTTAAAAAATGAAAGCTTCCTTTTGTCACGATAATCAAATTTCGTAATTTGATTATCTTAGTAGCCTTCTTATAATAAGCCTTGTTTAAAAGCGAGTGTATAGTGCTGTTTGCGACGTTTAAACTTAAAATTGTAATGCTGTGACCCAAATATGTCTTAAAATGTTTTATTAAGAAAATTTTAATTCTTTTCCATGGGAATAAAAGGTCTTAAGACTATGAATCTTAGCCAGGACTTTTTTTTTTCTCCTGAAAAATGTGGTCAGCTCTTCGTAAACGTGACAAGTTGAAACTTTTATAAGTTGAAGACCTTGAAATCTTGAAGACGTTGACATCATTTTAAACGTAAATGAGCGGAAGTCTTCCATGAAGTTAAATGTCACTGTGGAGAAATTTTCCTCAGCTTACGTTCTGAACGTGCGAGTGGCTTCCTCTTTGAAATTAAGAACATTATAGCTAGCTGTGAACGTTCTCGCATTGTGTTATCGGTGTCAGTACCTCCCGATGTTATTAATGGTTATGACGTGACAATGTCACACCTGGTGGTGTGTCTCTGCCGTTTTGATGACCTCTTCAAGTGCCATTTATAACGGCTCCAGACAAGCGATCGAGGCGACATCTGGCTTGCAGATGGGGCCATTCCCAAGGGTTAAAGGGATCGTTTCGAGTGTTGTTTATGGCCCGTCTTGATATTTTGAAGAGGCGATTCCATATCTCACTACAGGGTGGGAAAGAGACATTGCAATTAACTTTTCGGGTTCCTTTTTTCCCGAGTTTTATCAGTCGAGACGGGAAAAAGTGGTGGAAAAAATTATTAATTTTTTGAAGGAAAGAGAAAATACGAGTGCCTGTTTACTAAGCTGTAGATGTGTTTTATAACTTTTCGCTTGTTTCCATGAATTTATGTCATCCCAAGTAGCATGTAAAAATCTTCCCTCTATAGCACTAACAACATCCCGAATAACAGGAAGTACCGTAAACTACAATTTCCAGCACATAGAATAAAAAGAGAACCCAAAATAAATAGAAGAGTGCTTACTTTTTTGTAGTCGTTGATGACGATGGTATCTGGGCATTTTCTCACCTTCACCCTAGTTTTGGACGCATATATCTCAGCAGGAGGACTGTCGCGAGTCTCTCTGATAAAAGACCCACTCGCGGGTTCCTGGGGATCCAGTTGGATTGTGTTTATATCACCCGGATGTTAATAGGTACCTTAATTGAAGATTCCACATATCATCTCTTGAAAAGATGCTAGTCCTAAGAGTAAGAAAATGAAAATATCTTGTATTGCGTCCGTAATCTTGGACAGGTACTAAGCAATTGTTGTGACTGTGCTAGAGAAAGATGTGAATGTCGTTGCTAATGGAAATATACAAAGAGAAGGACGAGTATATTTTTTCCCTCCACATTCTTGATATCGGATTTTGTCGTTTGAGAACAGTGCAGATGGTTTATGTAGAGCGAGTGAGAGGAAGCAATAACTTTATTTTATGGGTTTCGCCGAGAAGGAAGGAGCTCGCGACAGAGAATGGCCCCCCTGCGTTTTCGGTCTTAGCCTCAATTTACGACGGGAAGTCGGCGGCGCTCTCTCTACTACGTTTTTGCTAATTGTCAGGCAGCGCGCTTGTCTCTGCTCTTCTTGGCTAATCTCCATTACGACTTTCTTCTGTTGCACTCGTGCATGAGATGTACTCGTGGGCAGGACTGCTTCTCCTATCTTCTTGAGCATTTATGCATAGTAAGAAAGTGTACATGATTTAAAGTTATATGTATATGATGGTGATGACTATGCTTTCCGCCTTGGGGGATAATTTACCCCGTCTGACCGAGTTGGTGTAAGGCAGTGATCAAGAATAATCTTTTTTACGTTTAACCTATTCCAGTCACAAATATTCCGAAATGTCATTTATGGTTATTTTATACTTTATTCGGGTTAGTTCCCTTCGGTGAAACTTCCTCGCTTTTGTCGCGGAGGGCAGTATATCCTGGAGGTCCTAAATAACAAAGCCGTTAGTCTTTTAGCGTTTTAAAACGTTAATGTATCTTTCCTGTTCTTGCTGAATCAGCCCATTTTGCAGTTGTTCGGATTCCAGATATATGGGACGATTTTTCCTCGTTATCTCGAGATTTTTCCCTTAACAGTGAATTAAATTTAGAGTCTGCATTAGCTTTATCGTAGCGATTAGTCATTGTTAATTCTCGGAATGAACCTGAATCTTTCTCATGCTGCCATAAGGATTGTTACCCTATGGTATAATCTTAGCGGTGATATTTTGTGATAGGAGGAGAATTTGAAATGTATTTGTAAACTTTTGTGATATATAAAGCAATTTGACGTACGAATGAAGTTTAGTTTGGTTTTGAATGTCAACGAAAAGTATCGCAGCAATCACATTAGATTGTGGGTTAACCATTTCATACTGGAAATTATTCAGCTTTAATGAAAGTTAATTTTCAAGAAATAAAAATAAGAAAAATATGACGGCACAGAATTTAGGAAGTATGGAAAGGTATGCATATTCGATCTTTGCTGTATAAACATGCTATTGTTCGTTATTGCAGACAGCAGTATTTGAAAGATGTAACAAAAATAACTTTCAAGTTGAAGGGATGATCTCACTCTGGGCAACGCTGTGCGAAAAAGGCGTCTTTGCATTGATAGGATACATCCGCTAAGTGCCCAGTGCAACGAAGAGACGTGTTATTTCAGCAAGCACAATTGCTAATGACTTCGGGTTTCGTGGTGAAGTTGTCAATGAGGTGCGCTGGGTATGTACTTAGGCCGACTCCCTCTGTAAATTTACCCTTCGTTCATTATTGTTTTGTGAGTAAAGATCCCAAGTTAATATATTACTTCTAACGTTGTATGCTGCTGTCTATATTTATAGATAGGCATTCGTGTATTTCTGTACGTAGTGAATTTTAATGTTTGTGTCCATTTGAAGACGGCCCTAACCCCCTTAATATACGAAGAAAGTAACTTGACCCTCTCTCATATCTCGAAACTTATCTGACAAACTGCTCTCCACCTCCCAAACATTTAAGCTTTAGAACGTGCCCTTTTGATGTTCGTCATGGAAAAAGAATGCCGCAGTGTCTTGTTTCAGCGTATTCCAAACTTTTGTGTACGCCTCTCTCTCTCTCTCTCTCTCTCTCTCTCTCTCTCTCTCTCTCTCTCTGTATGCGCGTGTCTTGTAGATCGGAAAAGTCCTTGGAATTCACAGTTTTGGGGGATAATCTTCGTTTATGTCTTCGCACTTGTAATGCGACACCTTATAATAATATTTGGGTTACCTCTGCCCCATGTGTTAATCCAGCTCTCTCTGTAAAGAATAATCCTGAAATGGGTCTACTTTTTTTTTTCCTCTCCATCCTCCGTTGTTACGTTGTCTCAGCCAGGTCGTCTGTCTAGAATTACCTCTCCGTACTTTGCTTAAAATAGTCGTCCCTGCTTTTTCGAGGATTTTTAAAATGTCCAGTTATTTTGAGAACTTGGCGTGGTGGCATTGTATTTCCCCCTTAGCATTAGATTTAGATGTGAAAAACAAATAATTTCAATTTCCATTTTTTTTTTCTTTAGTTTGGTTCTCATTTGTGGTCATCTCGAATGAATTAATAGTATTATATTCACCTGTGAGGTATGAAATGTATTCGGGATATGAAGAACGATTGAGTATATTCATATCGCTGTCTTTAGCAGATCGACTTTTGAAAATATATGGAGAGAGAGAGAGAGAATACTAATGTCGTAAATTCGTTTTTATGCACCCTGTAATTTAGTACTTTTTTGAAGACTGAAATGTCTGTAGACATTTGTGTGTATTATGAACGTCTGGCGTTTTAGTGTAAGTCCATTGTTTGACGAATCTTGAATTTTTTAAAGCTCTAAGTGGTCTATATATCACTTGCTTTCAAACACGACATGGCGCTTACTGATGATAAAGTTTGTACGTTTTAAAACTTCGATTGTCAACTTCGTAGATGATTTGATTCATTAACTGGTAAAAGGTTTGGGAGATGGATACACGTATTGAAATAAACCAAAATGGGCCAGTGTGGTTTTACATAGTTTGTTTGATTTCTCAGTGAATTTTTAACAATCACAAATGCAGTTCCGTTTCTAGTAAAAATAGAATTTAATTAGAATGAATACGAATGCGCACTCTGGTGTGAACTAGTAATGCATAAGAATGCCCTGTTTTTTTTTGTTCTTTGCGCACTTAGACAATTTTGCGGAAGATTTTGTGGAAGATCTTGAGTCTGTATATAGAGTAAAGTGTGCCGCATTCAACGATTCCTTTACTTTAAGCCGAGTAATCTGTTGCTTTAAACTTGCGCGCTATCACTTTGCCTTAATTACATTATTACGGAAGATATTACGGCGGTTTTCTGCAGGGAACGCCGTATAATTGGCTTTAAAGAATGGCATTAACTGCTGTTTGGAAATTTTAAAAGCTAATAGCTTTAATGGCTTAAATGGAGGTTTTAGCCAGAGTAATGTTTATGTAAGTGTATTTATATCATGTACCGTTTTGTTATAGTAATGTTATCCGTTGGCGAAACAGTAATGTAGCAATTAATGGGCGAGGATAGAGTTGTTCTAGCCATGATGGCGAACCTTTTTTAATGGCGGAGGGGTTGGTGATATAACTAAATGCATGAGAGAGAGAGAGAGAGAGAGAGAGACCATAGGCATTTTGTAGCCTCGTCCCTACCAGGCAGCCCACTCTCCCCCTTTCCTGCCCCTTTTAAAACCCCTCCAAGAGTGTCGTTAACAGTATTGTGGGAGTGTGTCACGCTGTCACGGCGATGATGGATCACTGGTAAGGCTCCACATACAACAGCAATCTCTCTCTCTCTCTCTCTCTCTCTCTCTCTCTCTCTCTCTTGTGTGTGTGTATATGTATATATATATATATATATATATATATATATATATATATATATATATATATATATATATATATATATATATATATATATGATATAAATTATCACTCGTTCTTCTTTGTGTTTTTAACCTGTGGGTTCGTAGTGAAAGAATTTTTTAAGTAATTTACTGTTACTTCAGGTTTTATTGTTCTGTTTATTAGCTTGTCTTTATTTACTAACTCTTCGGAAAAACACAACGTCTGTAGATAAAACTCGGCGAGCCCTCTTGATAAAAGTATAAAATAAAATTTATGTCCCATTTAAAAAGAGTAGTTCTAGTTAGTGTCATGATGCTTAGAAAACGTTTGATGTGTCAATCATCATCATCATCGTCATCATCATTGTGGCCCTGTGCTCTTAACACAAACGACGAGTCTTGCATCCCAACAACACCGCGGTGATACCATAATGCATGGAAAAACATTATACTTATTATCATCTCATTTCCCTCTCACATCAAAGGTAAATCCGTCTCATCCTTCTCTTATTCTCTCCTTGGATGTTTGTGGCTTGTCTGTGGATCGTGAGCCATTCCTGTACATTGTCGTCTCTAATCACGTTCATTGCGACCTGTATTACTGAGGCCAGTTCCAAGTTCTTGTTACAAATGGGCCCCGTTTATTGATAATACACTTTAAGTGGTGCTCCTCTCTCATGTTTTGTTGCAAGTTGGAATATGGAATATATAGAATGAGGATTCATATATTCTCTCTCTCTCTCTCTCTCTCTCTCTCTCTCTCTCTCTCTCTCTCTCTCTCTCTCTCTCTCTCTCTTTTGGTGCATGGTTATTTACTCAACTCGCAGACTGAGGGACCCTTGCTCGATTCTAGAACTGGACGGAAAGCGACGATGTGAACTCGAATCCTAAGATCCACAATCCCTTTTTAACCTAAGCAGTGAATCATGCACTTTTATAGAAGTCGACCATTGCAGGTCGTAGCTATGGGTAGAGAGAGAGAGAGAGAGAGAGAGAGAGAGAGAGAGAGAGAGAGAGAGAGAGAGTGTTCACTTTAACGTTACAATGTATACCATCAAAACGGCATGGCCTCGACGAAGTAATCTCCATCCAAATTGTGTGAAATCATTCGTAAGATAATCTTCCATTTTCTATTCTTTATTTGGTTTGTTTTTTGAAGCATTTTCTGTTCCTTTACAATTCCATATCGTTGTACGTTTGTTATTAAGAATTCCTTGCGATAATTGATTCTAGGTTTTAATTTATCCAGGACCATAGTGTTCATATTTTTGTCTCTCTCTCTCTCTCTCTCTCTCTCTCTCTCTCTCTCTCTCTCTCTCTCTCTCTCTGTGTCGTCCAGCTTAATTTCATTACAGTCTCATAATCCCTTCCTTCATTCATTTTTTCCCATCCAGTGAGAACTTGTTTCTTTTAAACAATTTTTGAGGAGAGTATTGTATTAAATTGCCTGGGGCTTAGCGTTAAGTGTAATGATAATCCTGGATTTAGGGGGACTTGTGCGAAAAGAAATTATTCGTATGTTACTGGCGATGTGTTCATTCTTTTATTTTTTAATGTGTATTCAATTTTTAATGTTGCTGTTGTTTATGAAAGGTGATAATTTTTTTATCTTTGTTTAGTCTTTTGGTTTGTATATATTAATGCTAAGGATAAGTTTTGTTTCTCAAATTTCATTATGAATAATATTGTTGTTAGCTATTCTGTATATGAGAAATAACAACGAAAAGCAAATTAGATAAAAGTTATAAAACTACGATACGAGACTCGAGTTGACCTGCTTAATAAGAAGACATTTGCATGTAGTTGGAGGTTCTAGCGACACAGCTACATGACTAGGAAGATTATTCCTTAATTAACCTCAAGAAAACCGTTTGGTGTTGAACCCTACGAAAGAAGAGGTAGTTTTTATGCGATATGCATTCGTAAAAATACTGTACTTGCTGCAAAAAACATAGGCAAGTTTTATTTGCCTTGGAAGGGAAACAAGAAATTAATCTTTAAAAAAAACACCGAGTATGGAAAGTAAATTTTATTATATAATCTAAGGTAGAGGTTGAGTTAAACCTAAAATTTCCACTGTGTTTCACAGTAAGCTGCTATTCAACTATTCCTATTCTTTGCAGGGTCGATCTCACGGTGCGAGGACGAACTATGACGTGGCTATGTTGCAGTTCGAACAGCTGATAGGAAACAAGCATTTCCTGCTATCTTTCATCGATACCCTCGAATCACAGAAGTCGTTCAACATAAGAGACAAGTAAGTATCTGTAATTTTGCCCGTCTGTATTTAAAAAGAATGAAATGCCAAGGCAATATTCCAAAGTAAAGAATCTCTTTCCTCGGATGACGTGTTGATGATTCCTCGGATGACGTGTTGATGAATCTGAAAAATGGAAGTTAAAAGGTGTAGATAAGACTTAGCTGCACATAATCTCTGTATATAAAGCAGTGTGTGCATACGTACATGTGTGCAAAACTCTGCAGGAAATAAAACGAGTGTGCAACATCTGCATCAACAACCTGTCTTCTCTCTGTGGCCATCCAGTGCAGCCGCCTTGTCAGTTATATTGTTGAAGGTGTGATTTATTTTGTGCCTCCGTATTGTTAGGATATTTAGCGGTGCTCTTCTTTTTTCGGTCCTCCCCCAGTACACGAATGTACAACCTGTTAACAGTAATGGGAAATATCCTCTTACCGGCTTTGATTTCGGACTGAAAAGGATACGGTTATGACACTGGAATGTTGCAACCATGTAGCACTAGGAAGAGATTTTCTGACCCATAGCCGATTTTCTGACCCATAGCCGATTGTGTATAGCCATTTGCATCTAGTGGCTAAATTTCTGTATGCTTTGTTTATGTCATATAGGTTTCATACTGTATTTTGTGGAAATATGTACGATTCATTGTTACCAGAGGCATTAAAGGCAAGGGGATGGTTTTGAAAAATTTTAATTACTTATTACTACCGCTAATACTCATAGTGATGTTATAATTTTTCAGAGTAAATGTGGCCTCCTTAGTAACCGTTCTCCTGATGGGTCGAATGGAGTACTTGACAGAAGTATTAAGGTGCCTCATGCTGCGATTGGTGTCTGCTGCTGCTGCGACCAAACATCCGCAGCTGATGCTCAGAAGAACGGAAAGCGTCGTGGAGAAAATGCTAACCAATTGGATGGCTCTCTGCATGTATGGTTACCTAAAGGTAGGTTCTGAACCACATTTGTGTTGCGCCACATATGCAATGGTTAGGTAGGGTGTGTAGCAATAGTGATTTGGAAGGTGCTTTTATTTTTACTCTTACCTTGGGCGCAGAGGCCGCTCTTTTTCGAGAGCGGTATTGATAATGGCCAGAAGTTGATGCCTTGTGGTCGTCAAAAGTTGTTTATATCAAGAAGTAAGATCTTTTGGTGGTGAGAGATCTGGTTTGAATTTTATGACCCAAGCCAATCAAAGGCGATAGGTTTTTTTTAAAAGTCAATTTTAATGGTTTCTTTTTCCAAGGGTGATGCGGGGACGGCCCTGTTCTTGCTGTACAAGGCCATCAAGCACCAGGTGGAGAAGGGCCCCGTTGATGCAGTCACCCATGATGCCAGGTACTCCCTCTCAGAGGAGCGACTCCTGCGGGAGCAGGTCGACTTCAATCCTGTCGTGAGTATTGGAAAATAGAACGTTGATTGGAATGTAGGATTAAATTGAGCCCTTGTTATTGGATGAACGTGAATCAGTTTAATATTTTTCTTTGTTCTGAAATGGATCGAAAGGGAGTTCTTTTCTACTGATTAAATGCAAAAAAAAAAAAAATTATTATTAAATGTAAAAGAAAGTTCTTGGCATTCGAACACCTTAGATTTTATTAGTTCACACGAATAATATAGACTAAGATTTTATTAATTTGATGATTAAAGATGCCTATTAAATTAGGATAACAACAGCTTAGATTAGAACAAAAAATGTGAAAAATAGCTTTGAACACACTTGGTGCTTGTGGGCGCTTGTGGGCGGTGCTTTTGGTCAAACGACCGGTGGGCGTTGCTTACTCTGTTCGAGCGGTCTCACTTTTATACGTCCTGGCTTCTGCTGCTGAGCTTCATATTTTTTTTTTTCATTTGGTTTTGCTCCCAGATCAGCGGGAATGCATATTATTAATGTGGCTTTGATTTTTTTTTTATTAGTTTGAGACTGAAAATCGTAAAGGGTTAGTTGAAACGTCCTTTTCACTACCAAACCAGAACACAGGAAGTGAGTTTGTTTATGTTTACAGGAAAGTCTCGAGTTCTTTTATAGTTAAGTTTGTAAAGTATACTTTTCCTCTGTTAGGGTGTTAATTTTATTTCATAACCTTTGTTCAATTAAAATCGTCATCACCTTCTGTTATTTGAAATTTAATTTTTTTTGAAGACTACAGTAACTAAAGTTTCTTATTTCTCAAGAAAGAAGAGCCTCAGACAAGATACTAGCCTGAAGATTTACACATGACATGAAAGCTATTTTTTTTTTACATATTTAATTTTCAGACTTTATTCACTATTTTTCGTCATGGCAATGGTGAAAGCCTGACTGGCTGTATCCTCTTGGCGTAAAAGCATTATTTCCACGCCGTTATCTTTCGGATTTGCGAAGGTGCAAGCTGAGGAGAGAGAGAGAGAGAGAGAGAGAGAGAGAGAGAGAGAGAGAGAGAGAGAGAGAGAGAGAGAGAGAGAGAGAGGTTTGAATATGATCGCTTTAAATCAGTTTTGTTGCGGTCTGTAATCTTTTCCCCGGGCATTGTTTGCGTTAGGTGGGGGAGAGGGAAAAGTCTAGGGTGGAAAATAATTACAGTTTGGAAGCGTGGACACGGTTTCGCTGGGGAGAGGGGATGTAACTATTAAAGGTACAATGTTGGTACAGCCAAAATCAAAATTTGTAATGTAGCGTTGGTGCAACCAAAAAAAAAAAAATTAATAAAAAATTTGTGGGAAAATTTAATCTCTGGTTCTGAAATATTGAGAATGTATGTTGAAGAATGAGGTACGTACCAAGCGGTTAATTCCGTTTAATAAATACATGGTAATGCAGTGTAATTAGACATTTCCAAGTCCTTTAATTTTTCATTGAAAAACTGTTCACTTTTGTTTAGCTGGCGAACCCATGCAAAATTCATCATACTGTAAATTGTTTTTTATTAATTTGTAAGTTTTGCGTCAGAATCTGTAAAGTTTTATTGTGTAGTTTATTGAAGTTTATCTATAGTTAATGCTTTTAGGATGTTTGGTTAGAGGTAAGGATGTTTTAATACATTTTAACCGTATTGCATACGGTTACATTTTTATTCACTTTTGCTTGGTATTAGCTGCTGTAAATTTTCACATCATAAAATATGAATTGAAGATCAATACAGTTTATGTCCCGAATTCTTGACGCAAATTTAAGAAAATAGATTTAGTTCTTTTTTTCTATTTTGAATTGTTTGTTATTTTTGCATCATGAAGTTTTTGTAAGGAAATAACACATTAGACTGGGGGGGAGGGGGGGATTTTTGTGTTGGGAAGGATTTATAATTCATTCGGAGGGAATATCGTATAATGGTTTCATCCGAATGGGGTGTGGATTACCTCGTCCGAGGTCTTCCCGTTTTGATGGTATGTATATTGATGCAGCAGTGAACACTCACGTCAAGTTCTCTCTCTTTCTCTCCACCATACCTGTGACCCACAGCAGTCGTCTATCAACCAAGTACATAACTCACTGCTTTGGTCACCAGGGCCAAACTGGATTTTTAGGGAACTCCCCTATCTGCCCCTCTTCGTCCGTTTTGCGATTCGAACATAGGTCGTATAACAGAGAGAGAGAGAGAGAGAGAGAGAGAGAGAGAGAGAGAGAGAGAGAGAGAGAGAGAGGGTAGGCCACAAATATGAAAAGGAACGAATTCTAGTTTCTGCAATCTACGAATGGAGTCTTGAATTTGGGACCCGGGGAGGCGGCGGGTGGGTGGGTTTTGGAGTTGGCGAGGAAATAGTAAATATAATGGGGTTGGGGCGAGGGTAGAATAGCTTTAATCTGGGGAGTGCCTTCGGCATTGTGTTTTGGGCGAGGTTGAATAGAATGGAGATTTGAGGTGGTAAATGGCTTTCATTACTCCGGAGACGTTACCTGTGCACGTGAGATTATGAAAGAATAGAAGATAAAATGATGCAAAAACAAAAAGTGAAATAAAGATCAAAAGAAACCATTGAGGATTCGAGTGCGCCGTAAAGAACTGTTATTAGGTTGTGTCGGATGGAAAAATTCCCATGGAACTGGCTACGCGCTTCGATTTTATAATGTTATAGACTTGCTGATTAGAGTCTGCAGAAGACGTCAGGGTTCTGTTTCCCTTAGATGCTCTTTCAGATTTAAATTAGGATTTAACATGCTATTGGTATATCTATTGGGTGAAGCTGGATTGATCACATGAGTTTTTGGTTGTTAGGATAAACTTCCATTGCTGTTTATTACAGTTTTTCAGGTAAAGTCAAGGTGATATCAATAAAACTTATGTTGGGCAATAATATATTACAGTGCTCACTTCACTGAGTCATGTACTCCTCAAGGAATATCATTATTAATAATTATAATGATTTAACGACCAGTAACGGAACTGACATTAATTTTAGAATTCTTTTGGGAAAACTCTCTCTCGTATTTTAAAGACCATTTCCTATCCACTTTGCCTTGTCTGCGAACTTTCCCCATTGAAGCCCTCAAGGTTGAGATCCATAAGTGTCCCGCCAAACTTATAATGATTCATGCAGATTTTACGTGAGCATTTTAATTGCTGTGGACACCAGTGATTACTCCCAACAATAGACTCCCATACCCCTCAGTATAACCTGAACATGGACGTAAACGACACCCCTTTTTCTCCGGGTTGTAAATTTAGCGCACGGCAGGAACTCATAAATTGTGGATATTTTATATGTCAGGGCTAATTGGATAAATATTGGGCTATAGAAATCTAACTGAAGTTAACTCTTTCACTCCCTGTAAATTTTGAATTAATTTGTATTAAGAGAACGTGGGAGGTATAGCAGAAAAAAATCCATCTTGATTCTTAGTGCTAGGTATAGATGTTAGCGGTCTGGATATTTAATATAGCAGACAGACTTAGCGAGACCGGATGCCAAAAGTTATGAATAGTTGGAAATTTCGCTGCGGTTGTGAGAACTTCTAGGAAACATTACGATTAATATAATTATTCACGGGTATAATGACAGTCTCATTTATTTTGATTACAGTATCACGCAGTTTTATTCGTACACTCCATAGTGAATAAGAAAATTGTCATTCCACTTGAAGCTAGAAATTAACTTGAAGGATGCATTTTTACCCTATTGTTGGGAAGTGGAGTATTTCTAAAGACAGTCTAACATATTTCATTCCTTTGGAATTTATTAACTAAATTATGAGATTCTCTCTCTCTCTCTCTCTCTCTCTCTCTCTCTCTCTCTCTCTCTCTCTCTCTCTCATCGCCGCTTCAGATGACCGTCGGTACTTTTACTCCTCTCTGCGGTTGATGCATAGTGTTTTGATGTACGCTCTCTCGCTAGTGTTAAGGAATTTTCACATCACATTGAATATCACTTAAATATTCACATACTCACTTTGACTAAAGTCGTTTTCTTCGTTTCTTCAACACAGCTACCAAAGGCATAACATCTCCTCTTTCTTCATTGTTCCCTCCCTTACTCTGATATTCCCAGTACCTGCCAAACCTTGGCTTTTTGTTTCTCTCAGAAGTCTAATGAGAGATACCAGAGGAAGAGTAACTTGGGTGTCTCACGCCTTCAGCAACAATTTATTTCGCGTGATGCGCTGGTGGCTGCTGTAATGTCTTGGTTGCTCTTGCAGGGATCAATGGATAATTCATAGCAGCCTGCAGGATAGTTTGCCCGTCCACTGTAGATAATTCAATAGTCATTACAGATTAAAGGCTTAAACTTAGATCGTGTGGTAATCGTTGTCAGATTCAAAGAGTAGGAGGTTCAGTTTAAATTGAATTTGTCTTTCTGTTTTTCATTTGTTTTTAACAAAGTTGGAATTCAATACATATTTTTCACTTCCATCTTATTTAGAATAAAGGTTCAGCCGGAAATATTTGAGAGATAATTTTATCTTTTTTTCCAAGATTCAAATAGCCTTGGCTGATTGGATGGAAATGGCCCGCGTGAGTTTCAGTGAGCTTAGAAGAAGAAAAATAATTGAATGTTATGGTTATTTTCTCCATTTCCATAAAAGATTATAGAGATAGAAATAAATGGACCATGTGACTCTCTCTCTCTCTCTCTCTCTCTCTCTCTCTCTCTCTCTCTCTCTCTCTCTCTCTCTCTCTCAGTTTTCAGTCCGTGTGCGTGCGAGGGGGGATAAGGCATGACTTTAGTTTTCCATTAGGGGCTCCATTTTCACCATTACCTTTGGGATTAATGGAGAAATCTACGTCGAATAACAGCGAGGAGAGAATGGATACGTCTCTTCCTTATTTGGAGCACCACGATACTTGCTTTTGGGTGACGTATTTTTCCCTGTGGCGTCTGTGAATTTTTGTGGAAATGATAAATGGCCGGCGGGTCGCCTTCTCCCTTTGTTACATCTCCTCATTCCACTTCTGAATGTTTGTTGCCGAGCTGGTGATGGATATTTTTTTAAGAAATGTTTGCGGAGAGGTTGTTGGAGTTCATAAAAAGAATAGTATTTTTAGAAGAGATGACGATATCGATTAAAGAATTGAGTGGACTCTCTCTCTCTCTCTCTCTCTCTCTCTCTCTCTCTCTCTCTCTCTCTCTCTCTCTCTCTCTCTCTCTCTCATCTGTTTAGATACATTCAGGGAGTTACGTTTCATCTGTTTCGATATATTCGAGGAATTACATTTGCAAATATTTCAATTATAGGAGACATGAAAACCAGTAAGTATTCAGTTTATATAGAGCTCTTCTTGTGATAAGTCAAGTATTGTCTGTAAACCAAAATAATGGAGCTACGATGTTTCAAAAGGTCTTTTAAACAGTTGATTAGTTACAGGCATTCGAGTACTGAATTTATGTTCTTGCTCTTTGTGAAGCCCCATTGAGGACTTGAATGTTTGCAAAAGGTTTCTTCTTGGAAATCGACCCGTAAACAATAGGGGAGAGTGGAGGTTTGTGCTATATATGCACCACTTATTTACTGAAAGAAGTAATAAAAGGCCCAGAGGGTTAAATGCGGGTTAAGAGTCCTGATAATATTAGAAAGCGTACATGAAGAGAATTAAGGTGGAAGGCGATGAAAAGTAAAATTGTGCCCATGCAAAAGCGCCCAGTGGCCGAAAGGTGGATGCTTAAAGACGTGACTGAAGCTGCCTATTCATACCTTGGTTCGTGGAACGAAGAAATAACAATACGTAAACAGAGAAAATTTCCAGCCCACACCAACACAATTTATGACCCTTTTACTCAAATACGCTTCATTATGCTGCTATTATTTTTCAACCAAGAGCGTCTTGTGCACTTCCACCATTCTTTTTACCTGGAAAGCAGAGGAGGGAGGAAGGAGTCCGTTGCGGTTCAGGTTGTTTTGAGTAAACTCTATTTCATGTTTTCATGGAATGAGTGTTGTATCCACTTTCCTCCATCTAGAGAAGTCGTTTTGAATGATTAATGCTTTAAAACTATAACGTTCTGGTTTTGTGTGTGTGTGTTTGTGGAAAATGCGATGTAATCACATAGATGATATTTTTATAAACTGTTGACAAGTGGATAGTAGTGTTGTACTTCATTCCGCAAGAATATCTGCTCACAAATGCAAACAATGAATGTTGTTGAGGTGACAAGTATATTTTGAAATTTCCTAATGTCAAGATAGTTCGACTTGAGATAGGTGAATTGTGTATAAAATTTTTAATGCACGATGTCACTTGGTACTGAAGCAATATAAATTCTCTCTCTCTCTCTCTCTCTCTCTCTCTCTCTCTCTCTCTCTCTCTCTCTCTCTCTCTCTCTCTCTCTCTCTCATGTGTATTTAAATAGTGCGTGTACACGCGCACTCGTTCGGCTGAAAATAAGATCTATGGAAAAGCTATTGCTTGCGTGTTCTTGAATTTAATTTGATTGCATCGTCGTGTCTCGCCAAGTGAGATATACTGGCTTACTTATTTGCTGCGCACGGAACGATTGATTCTCCTGCAATAAAGCAGAATCACACAACCATGCCCCGTATTTTATCTTTGGTGGAGTGAACGAGATTCTACTTTTGCCATGTCAGGTCGTTACGTTGCCAAAGTTTCAAATAGTCTTTCATATAATAATAATAATAATAATAATAATAATAATAATAATAATAATAATAATAATAATAATAATAATAATAATAATAATAGCAAAAAGTGTTGCCAGGGTTTAAAAAAAAGTACCTCATTTAGTAAAATCTTTTTTCATTTTGGTCAGTAACACAGAAAAAGTCTAATGCTAAGGAATGATTAATTGAATATTATAATGTAAAATAATCACAGTGGGGATCTTCAGATTAAGTTAGTATCATTAATCTGGTGTTTATGACATAAATTTACAGAACTTGGGTTTTTATAGGTGTGACATTTTCCATATTTTTCGTACTTAGGGGTTCCCTAATGTGTAATCTCTAAGCTTTGAGCGTAGTGATTTTTTCACGTGTATACATTTTTTCACGTGTATACTCTCCCTACCTTTTTTTCTTTTATTGGTGATGCTTCTCTTCTACATAAAAGTGAGAAATCATAATTATTCACATGGTGGGTGGGGGGCGGTTATGGGATCCGTCTAGCAATATGTTCGTATGTGTAGGTTATTTCGTATGGTTGTTTTCTAAGCCAGTGGGCTGTGAAACCCCATGTTGATACAACTGGACTCCCACACCCTCCATGCATCAACACAATGTGTCGTACGTCAGGATGAACTATTATTATTATTATTATTATATTATAGAAAAATATTTTCCACATTTCATGATTGTAGTATATTGATTATCATTGTAATTTTTTGAGTTGGAATTTTTTTTTTTACCAATGGCAGTAAGTTATATTATAGATGTTACTGTGTTATTGTATTTCTCGCTCCACTGCAATACGTAATGTACAAGGGAGGAGAACTTGGTTGTGTACCTATCAGCTGTACAAATGCTCCACCTTCCGAGCCAATGAGCTGGCTTCATGCTTTTCTTTGTCTCGAAATCGGACTGAACTTTTTATGGTTCTTTTGATTTATGTATTGCAATTGAGACTTATGGGTCTTTGTTGCTCTCAATTGCTCCTCGATTCGCTCATGTTTGTGGAATTGAGATTTGGCAAACGTTTCAGTAATGAAGCACGATACTGAAGAGAAATGAAACTTGTACGCATACTGCTTAGTAGTTTAGTATCTGGCTATTGCTGTTAAAACATAAGCTGTTTTCCTTTTTTATTCTTAAACCTAGACCTTTCTTTCTATTTCATCTTTATTCTTCTCTCCATTTTCTCTTAACCTATCAACGACCAGTCTCCTTAATATCATCAATAATGGGTAGTCGGGAAAGAAGGTTTCTCATACGGGTATTGACTTGGTTATGAAAAATGACGACTAGTGAGAAATTGCGAGCCGTTTTTCAGATAGGTCGTGGCAGGCCAAGTCGATAGGAGAGAGAGAGAGAGAGAGAGAGAGAGAGAGAGAGAGAGAGAGAGAGAGAGGTGGGGTGGGTGATGGCTCAGTGACAAGGGGAGGGTTTGACGAGCATGGAAAGAAAAAGTGTAGATACCTTTTCCTCATTCCGTTTAATTCTTAGATATTTCTTTCTTTGTCACGGTTTATATCATGTTTCTTGTGGCCGTTAATACTCCTAGAATTGTCTTTTTTCATGGAATTATTTTAGTGTAGGTTGATGACCTTGTGAGAAAATATAAAAGTTTCAGTGAGAAATATTTATAGCTTAGTATATTGCTCTCTCTCCCTCCCCACCGATACTTCGCTTCGCGTCATTTTGTTTGATCTAAGTGTTAAAGTATTTTAACTTTTTACAGGCATCTTCTCTCGTAACTATTTGACGTGAGATGCCACAAAGGTCATCATTCAGTTGCAAGAAAACCTGAGACATCCCTCCCTTTCTGAAAGGTTTATTCCAATACTGAATACTCTCCAGTCCACTGCTTTTCCATCTTTATCTTGTAATTGTAATTCGTAAGGTTTTTTTTTTTTTTTTTTTTTTTATCGGTAGCAATAGCCCGCAAGAAGTAGAGGCATATGCGTATGAGTTTTCTAATGTCTCACAAATATAGATTTTATATCTACAGTGTGAAAATAATGTAAAGATACAGCTTCATGTACATGGTCAATTTTACCTGTATGTCGTATTTTACCTTCATGTCGTACTGGACTACGTTAGTACTCCGTAAAAGGGAATCGGTTTGAGACAGTGTTTAACGCATTTTAAAATTAGTAAATAAAAAGTGTGAAAATAATAATTTACATTTAATGTCATTTATGTCATTACAATAGATTCTTAGTAATATTACGTTTTCTCTTATGGTTTTAAATTGTTTTCTACTTTTATTCTCGTGTGTGTGTGTGTGTGTGTGCGTGTGTGTGTGTGTGTGGGTGTGGAGTAGGGGAAGGAGTGTTTTTTCTGTTTGTGGTCATGTTCTGTGCAACTTCCCTGCCAACCAACATGAAAGAAGTTGACGTCTCCGGGAACTATATAGATGGAAGTTTTTGGCCATTAAGCTGTCAAAACGAGATTTTACTCTCTGTGGAAGCACTCTGGAAGTCGTAAAAGGTAGTGGGTAATTTATCAGCCGGGGCCAAATATTGACTGGGAATTCGGCGTCTGTGCCTCCGTCGGAATCCCAGTCCCAGGAGGGACTGTCTGCTGGGGATTATGGTGATGACATTGATGGGCGAATCAGTTGAACCTTTGTCATCTTAGAGATCGAACATTCTCTTCTCTCTCTCTCTCTCTCTCTCTCTCTCTCTCTCTCTCTCTCTCTCTCTCTCTCTCTCTCATGGTATAGTGGAAGTGCTCAGCTCACAAAATGAGGGACCCATGGGCACGTTCCATAAAATCCAGGTGACCTCAGCAGTGATGTATTTACTTAGTTGGTAGCCAACTGTTGTGGGTTACTAAACTTGAGATAATCCTCTGTTCACTCGGGTGAAATTATTCACAGAATATTTCTCTCTCTCTCTCTCTCTCTCTCTCTCTCTCTCTCTCTCTCTCTCTCTCTCTCTCTCTCTCTCTCTCTCTTAGCAGTTTTAGAAATCTGGCTATTATTTTTTATCTAGCTTTGTATTGCCACTTTTTAATTATTCTCCCCCTTTTAGTGTTCATGTATAAATAAAATTTAGTCTAACTCGATAGTCTTGTGAATAAGGTTATCTTAAATGAATATGCTTAATCATTTAAGAACTACTTTTATTTTTCAGCAATTCGAAATTACCTTGGATGGCAGTTAAATTAAATAGAGTTGTGGCGGTCCGCCACTTTGACTTTGTTCTTGAAAATATATAGTTATATTTCTTTGTTATACTTCGTATTTTTAGGTATTTGGGTGGATACGACAGTAACCTCCTGCAACGTTATGGGGTTTCTCTCTCTCTTTTTTTTCCAGATTTAGTAACACATTTGATTAAAATCGTTGTTTCATAGAATTTTTTTAACTAAACATTGTTTCTTTCCCGCAACTTCAACAGTTACGACTTCCTCTTCTCTCCTCTCTCTCTCTCTCTCTCTCTCTCTCTCTCTCTCTCTCTCTCTCTCTCTCTCTCTCTCTCTCTCAATGTGCTCCATCTCGCATGTCCAGATCCAATTCGCAGGTGGCGTTTGGATCGCATATTGAAAAATTGCTCCATCTTCCTAAATTGTATAATCAATGAAGCTTGGGCCCCCCGAACAGGCGGTCAACAGGGACCCCCAGAAATCTGGTAAAGAGAGCTGCTGTTACCAGAGGTGATGGAATAAGGTGTCTGGCGGAATGAAGGCGGGAATGGCCCTTCATTGGAAATGTAAAAAAGGGGAAAAGGCGGCCGTTGAGGGAATCTTTCAAACTGAATACCGAATTGAAACTTGCTTCCTAGTCTTTGGTTTTTTTTCTATAAGGAGGTACAGAAGTATCTCACAAAAGAGTCAGTAGAGCAGCTGTCAAGTGAGGGGTCGTATCTCACGACTTATATAAGGAGGCAAATTTATTGTTGAGGAAAATGGGGGAAGTGGATTGATAGCTTAGTGAAATATTGGCAGTAGAGGTACATTCAGTCAATTGAAAATATTGGTATATTTGTCGCAGTCATTTACTACTGTTCATTGACCAGGTTTTAGGAAATGATTCGCAATTGCTGAGAATTTCAGAAACATTCATAGAAACATAGATGGACAGCCGGTTAGAGTCTGGGCTTGTTGACTAAACTGTTGATTCAATAGACATGTAAAGAGAAATAATATTGTGATACTACCTGACTACACTTTAGTGGCAAAGTCTGTGAAAAGTAGTAATCGAAGTTATAAATTATATATATATATATATATATATATATATATATATATATATATATATATATATACATACATACATACATATATGATTACGCCGTTTGCGCACCACCCACAGCCCCACTTGAGAGATGTAACTTGCCCAGGTTTCGTCTTTATTTTTAAGCGAAAATACCTCCTTAAGTTTTATTGTTTGAGTTTAGGTTTATCCTCTAGTATTGTGTATTTCTATTTATGCATGCATTAGTATGTTGTGATTATGTAATTAGTACATGAATACATTTACTGTTTCAACGAATGTTGTTAGGTTGCAAAGCAGCACACTTGTTTCCTCTTGTTTTCAGATGGTCAGATAAAATCGAGATTCTGGTAGCTTATAGGAGGCCGAAGTACATTACAAGATAATTAGCCATGGATGCAGAAAAAACTAATCATATTAATTTGATCTAAAGTGAAATGACACAATGAAACATTTTATTTTCCTTTTTGGCTTTTAATATCGTTTGTAAATACTGGTGTGTGGCTGCGGTGGAGGAGGTGTGATTTTAATAAATAGCAGAGGCAGTGCGGGAGATGACACAGCGACCTTCCTCGAGTTGGGAGGACGCGGCAACCGCTATACCAGACGGAAGGATGACTCTCCTCTTTCCCCCGGGCCCTTGAATGATTTCCTCTACTCTGGGAGTGAAAGGTTTTCTTACTTCTTCGACAGATAAAATTCATAAGCTAAAGCCTTACAAGGAATTGTTTTTGTACCTCTGGTCACACGGTTTCCCGACCTTCCTTCGTGCAGTGTTCTCGAAAGTCTTCGAAGTTCTAAGTAAAAGTTTAGGATTTAAGAAGCATCTCCCTGATTTTATTTGACGAACTGTTTGACAAGTTATTCTTCTTCCCTCCATTTTATGTCTAAACATGCATCTTGAATTTTTCCCTGTCACTCCGAGACAGACAATCGTTACATGTAAACTTCAATTCTTTTGTAAAAAAAAAAAAAAAATTACGGAAGCTTCTCCTAGATAATACTTCCACATCACCCAACGGTAACATACATTTTGACCTCCAAGTCCTTTCGCCTCCTGAGAGTAGACGAGGACTTTCTGCTCCGAAAGATTGAATGATTCCTTCCGTTTGGTTAGTTTGTCGTAGATGTTTTTTGTTTTGCGCTCGCGCGCTCGTGTCTACCTGCTGCCGAGCCCCTGTGTAATATCGGCTTCCTATTCTCTCCTTGCAGACCATCCACCTGCTTCATGATGATCCTCACTATGAAAAAATTCCCTACCAGACCACCTACAGTGTATGTATGCCTTGGGCGCTGTACACATACTTGGTGCACACACTCAACACCTCCCCCCTCAATGAATGAAGATATAATTAAATGAAAACTCTGAACTCTTTAGAATTCGAGACCTAATTTGGTGAAATGGTTGCCCTAACACACGTAAACACTGGATTTTTTAAAGCTTTTTTGCTGGCTCTCTCAGCTTTTTAAATTGCTATAACAGCAGTTTGGACTAACATAAACTAATTAAACACTTATCTTAGTTTGGTTACTAAATTAAAGCATAAATTCTAAACCTTGTGTAATATTTCTATAAATCGTTTCTGTGAGTTTTAAGTGCCATTACTGGTACGGTCATTGCTGACAATACCGTATTCGCCAATCGTGACAAACAGGCAATGAATGAAATAACACCACCGTTTGGAATGCTTTGTAGTTTTGAACATTTAATGAAGAACTTGCAAGTAACTTTGTAATGGTTACTTGATGTAATGCCACTCATTATTATTTAGTTATATTTTAGTTATATAAAGGCTAACGCTTGTACCACTTGATATAAAAGCTTCTGCTACATAAATCCTACATGTTATTGTAAGGTTATTATTAATAAACTAAAATTACTAGTGTTCCGGCATTGTGACGCTCGAGTGTCTGTAGCTTCGTGAAGTTGATCAATCTCATGTTTACCTGCACATTGTATGCATTGTTGTATATAATATGCATTAGTTATCGATGTACTAGAGGGCATTTGCCATTAATGATATCATAGAATTAATGTTCTCGTAAATCATTCGGACTAACAGCTATCGGAATTACCCTGCTTTCACAAAAAATGTATTAGCAGTATTAAAAACCAGACAAATGGTGCATTATCTTTCATGAAAGTAGCTCTCTATTTATTGTTGCTGTTCTTGGACTATTGTTGTTATTAAGGTGTTGGGACGAACACGGTATGACAACAGCGCCTTCTCCAATCCCCTCCTCTTGTAGTTCTTTGTTTTCTCTCTTCATTATTTTTATTCATTTGATTTGAATAATTTTGCTTCTTTTCTTGGCAAGAGCTCTGTGTTTGTGGCGTGAGTGAACCTTTCTCGCGCGAATCCTCACGCCAAAAACCAGTTCTCTTCTCTATCACCTGTTTTCGTAGTACTTAGAATTACTTCTTCTTGTATGGCAAGTTTGATGAAATTGTTAAAAAAAAAAAAGGCCTGATCTACTCATACTAAAAAGTCTCTTAACTGTGATGTATTTCAATAAACATTTTAACCCTGTAGTGCATTTACATGAACCAGGCCATTGATAATTTTATTTTTTTTGTATGGTTGCCATCACAAGAGGGGTATCTAGCAGCCTATGTAGAAGTCATTCCTTAGCATATAACACCGCATCTATTTCTCCTAACCCTTTCATATTAGTTTCTGCCCTTGCACGAGTAGACAAAATATTTCATATTTTGCAAGTTAAATGTATGGAAAGCGCTTTTTATCGCATTAGAAAAATATTTATAATGCAGTTTAGCTCACAGTTGCATTTTAACGTGTATGAAAGATATTGCCGAACTCTTTTTTTTATAAGTAAGGTTAGATTTTATATTTACTTTTTTAAGATGCTAATTTTCCATTTTTTCTAGCGAAAATGTAAAAAAAAAAAATATGATTACGAAGTGATTGCTTAAGTTAACTTGCTTTTTTACTTATGTCTCACAGACCTTAGCGATGTACGCCGAGGAATATGAGGAGAAAGTGCAGGTGAAAGTGCTTGATTGTGACACCATCAGTCAAGTCAAAGCCAAAATCTTGGACGCTCTTTATCGCAACACACCTCACTCGCTCAGACCTTCCGTCCATGAGGTTGACCTTGGTAAGTTCATTTCGTTTCCCCAGGTTACCCAGGCAGGCTTGATTGATATGACCAGGCTCACCGATGAATGTTCATTTTAAACGTGTTAGCTCTAAAGGTTTACAAATGAAGGGATCGATACAAATTAGCTGTTTATTAATATAGTCGTGTGGCATAAAAATCTCGAAAGTATAAAATATTGAAATAACATCAGCTGTTTATTAATACAGTCACTTGTCAGAATTTTTTTTTAAATATAATGTTGAAATAATTGAACATCGTATTTCAATGTTTACGGAAGAAAGTTGCTGCTTTGTTTGATTACTTCATGTCTAATGTTTGTAATAAGAATGAGACCATCTTACTTTGGCAAAGTACAATAATCGAAATATGTCTTGGTCCGTTAATCTTGAATTTATTAGTATTCTTATATCTACTGTATCTAGAACCACTTCATGGATTTTTAGTGTTTTAAGGTTTTTGAGGTAAAATATTTACTGTTCTTGTGCACATTACTCAGGAACTGAAAGGCCTTTTATTTATTTTGCTATCACAGTGTCCATATGCATAAAGACAGGTAAAATTGAATACAGAAAGGATGAATAACAAGTTGTAGGAGAATAATGTGTAACTGAATTTAACAAAAAAAAATTGAATGAATATAATACAAAGTAACTTAATCCAAAGCCGAGTAGCCCCTTTTCTAACATGTTTTTTTTTTATGCTGCACATTAAATGGATTGCCGCTAATCAGCGTGTATTGTGTGTTACTGCAGAATGGCGTCACGGTCGTGCAGGTCGTGTGACGTTGAGTGACGAGGACCGTACGACCCTGGCAGGCGTTGGTGGTTGGCGTCGCATCAACACCCTAGCGCATTATGGCGTCAGGGACTCCGCCGTTATGGCTCTCATTCCCAGGCAGAATGATTCCTTCTCATCGAACTGTGAGTAGAGTGTATATATATATATATATATATATATATATATATATATATATATATATATATATATATATATATATATACATATATACATGCATACATATATACAAAGTATATATATACATACATATACATATATACACACACATATATTTATAGTTATATATATATATATATATATATTATATTATTTATAGTTATATATATATATAGTATAATATTATACAAATATATATATATACACATTTATAGTTACACATTTATATTATAAACGTATATTATACATATGTATAATATATATATATATATATATATATATATATATATATATATATATATATAGAGAGAGAGAGAGAGAGAGAGAGAGAGAGAGAGAGAGAGAGAGAGAGAGAGAGAGAGCAGTAGTAGTAGTAGTAAAAACAACGCACTATTTACTGTTGCGCTTTTAATTGCCGTATTGATGGTGAACTCCCCAGTGCTGAAAACTTGCGTAGCATTAGCTGCCCTTTGTATACCTATGTAGAAGGCTCATCAGCAGCTAATCGAATCCCTTCGTACCCTGTGCAATTGACCTTTATCTTGCACCCACTTTCACACTTCCAAGACATCAGGGCCCTTCCCTTAAATAACTTTGCTATCAATGCATTTAGTATTTTCTAGGTTTTCCTCTCCTACTCCCTGTTAACACTTCGAAATATACATCTTTCATCACTGTGTTGTCAAAAACCACTTATCCATCCTTTCACCTAAGTTAATCTCTTAACCACTACTACGTATTTCCCATTTCGTACCTTTCCAATTTTCCTTAATTTTAAATCATACATGCTTTGGAAACCACATCTCTACGGCTTCAACCTGTTTGCTCTCGTTTGATATTAAAATCCACATTTCACATCCATAATGAAAGTTTCTCAGAAGTCTCTTCATTCCTTTATAATTTAGCTTTCATATAAAATATTTGGCATGTATTCTGCGACTATTCTTGCTGTACTTACTCTTGGATTCACTTTTCTCATCCTACAATCATGAACATGTATTTACTCACAACTTTCTCCTTTCAGACTTTGACTAGTAGTGGCCAAAATTATTTTTTGCAATTTCGCAGATCTCTTCATTAGGAAGAACATCATTTAATTATGAGAGCTTTAAGTAGCCAGCGAAGGTCAAGAAATTTTTATTTGGTAGTTCTCATGCGGAGAAAGAAAAAGACAGATTTGCTTGGTAGCCAGGGAAAAAATAGTTCATATTTGGCAGCCAAAGCACGTCTTTATTTGTAAGGGGTGGGGATGGGGGCAATCCAAAGGTTTGGTGCCGTCTGCAAACATCGACCATTCCACATACCCTGTAAACTCCCTATAAACATTCTTAACGTGGTCCTACTTGAGCATCCTTCAACTCTGCCTCTCCATTTATTTTCTATATTTAGCCAGTTCTCAAAATACTCACTCCATCTACCCTGGACTGCGCAAGTTCAGACATCATTTCACTCTATTTGAATATTTTTATGTTGAGATCTGTTTGTCCTTTATCCTTGCATTTACTGCCCTGTAGAACAGGTTATTTTTCCTCTTTTTTTTTTTTTTTCCACTTTCCACCCTTTCAGATTTCCATATTCATTAGGGCTTATTTTTCTCTCACTTTCTTTTGATTGTTTTATAAAATTTCTCTTCTACTTAGTCCATTATATATATATATATATATATATATATATATATATATATATATATATATATATATACTATTTCTTATGTATGTATATATGTATGTATGCATGCATGTATATATACATGCATACATACGTGTGTGTGTATGTTTATATTATATATGTTTTATAGGTATGAGTTCTGGAAGTGTGTTAAGTAGGCAGTATTTTACTTTAATATTTGAAAATTTTACTCATATGGTATTTTATGCAAGAGCAGTGTAGTTTTAGAAGAAATAGCTTGCCATTTATGCGGATATATAACACAGCATTATAGTTATCCACATTTGGTAGTGAATTTGAGCATAAAAAAGTGCTTAGTGCTGGGGATGATTTTTGTTGTGATGGTTAAATTATTTTCAGTGGCCGATTTATTTTTTAAAGGAAAAAGTAACGTTCATTTTACCAACTCCCATTTATTCAAAATTTACTTAATTTGTACATGTGCAGTGGTTATGTATGTTTTTGCGTAAATTACATCTAAAGATGTTGACCCTTAATCGTTATTTTCACTTTATCCTGTTGTACTCCAACTTTCCTCCATCTACAAGCGGTACGTTGTAAATAAAAAAAAAAAAGGTTCGTTGGTGTTGATGTAATCTTTTAGCTATCATGCAGCTGGGCCAAGTTGAACACTTCCTTCCCTCTCCAACAAATAACGCATCCATCTTCGTCTCCATATTATACAGCAGGTTCTCGTTTACGCATTATGTTAAACTTCCCCGTAAATGTGATCTCGCCAAAGGAACTCTCTCTCTCTCTCTCTCCGTTGTATATCGCTTGTGATGCGGACAATATTAAGATCATTTTACCCATTTAGTTTTGGAGTCACGTGATTATTAGGCTTAGATCTGGGTACTCGTTTAGAAGAATTTTGTGGGCCAAAGCCACTCACTACCAGTTTCTATATAAAATATATTTATTAAAGACTAAAAGCAGTGGTTGTTACTCGTGCGTCCTCCCTGTTATCACAAGTTAGCGTAGCGACCAACATTACACGATTACTAGCTATCGCGATCAATGCTACTTAGAAAATAAAGCTGAATGCCGTAGTGGCCAAAATTATATTTTGCAACTCTCTTCATTAGAGAGAACATCCTTAAATTAGGAGAGCTTTGGGCAACCAGCGAACGCCGAGAAATTTTTATTTGGCAGCTCTCATGCGGAGAAAGAAAAAGATGGACTTGCTTGGCAGCCAGGGAAAAAATATAGTTCTTATTTGGCAGCCAATGAAAAAAAGCGCGTCTTTATTTGGGGCTGTGATCCAAAGGCTTGGTGCCGTCCTCCTTCTCTCCGTATGATTGAATTAACTTTACGACAGTTTCTTCTCAGCAAACGATGAATTTTCATGAGTGATTCTCGGCCAAAGACTTGTATATCACGCTCACTGGATTTACGACGCGGAACGCTGTTGCTGGGGGAAACGCGCGCACACGCACGCTCGCCATATTCATACCCTACTCAAGCTGTGTTGAAGGGGTTTTGTAGGCTTCATATATTAAGAGCTGGAAGAAGTAATCACGTTTGTAAATAGTAAATGGTCGCGTGAGAAGTATGAGAATATGTTGATGCAATAAAGATTTTATTCCAATAATTTATAGCTTCGACATCATGTTTATTTCACTGTTATTTGTATGGTACATGCTATATCGAATTATATATTTTTTTGAACAGTTTTGAAGGGAACTTGACGTTACGATATTGTATTTCTTAAATCACTGACTGCAGACAGTCATAAATTTTAAGTCTTTAAGAGGTACGTTTTCCATCACTCTTGAGAAAAACCCCATTAACACTCATTATTCCCTTACTTTGACACAGGTAGGTGCGAGCAGATTTGATAGATTTCGGTCTTCTTGTTACAATGAAAGAAATAGCTTTCAATTGCATGCTGTAATCCAGATTTCTTAAATTTACATACAGTTTTAATTAAAGTCTTTTGAAAATGAAAACTTAATTTTTTTTAAATACTTTTTATTTTACCTCCCCAGATATGCCAGTTCATGGCAGGAGATGATAGATAGATTAATCAGAGTAGGATGTAGAGATGTTTCTGCTCTTTCCATGGGAGAAGGATGTGGGAAGTCATATGATGGGCAGGTGGTGTTGATGGGGGTCATGGAAGAAGAGGTTGAGGGCGAATGACCGAGATTGATGAGGTTAGCGGTTGATGGCTGACGCTGGAAAACAATTAGTAACTTCGAGTGTGGTCACATTATTTTTGGCCCAGCATTCGCAGGCGATTGATTATGATATAAAGCGATGATTCCTTTTTTCTGCTTGTGTGATGGTAGTTGGGTACCTCAGTATTTTGTAGTCATAACTTCTAGTAGAATGATTCATATAAAACACCTTGAAAACCATATCTTGGTCTTTAGTTAACGTTAAGAAAAATTAAATAAAAAAAATGAGAATTGTTTTTCGTTTCCGTTTATGTAAATAGGCTCATTAATAAAAATTCATTGAAATCGGAAAGTGTTAAGTGGGCTGAATAAATCTGTAGTAATTTAATTGAATTTTATGTAGATACTGAGTGAATATATAGCCGTCATGCATCAGTGCGTAGCAGTTTTATAACCCCCGGGTCCCGTCAGAGGAATAGGAGCCACGTCAATTTTTCAGTTTTTTATGAGCCTCTTCAGTCCCATTGGCCTTAACGTTATGAGGTATTTAGAAGGGAGGGGTTATGGACTGGGGTTGTTTTTGTAGAGGCATCGAGATGGGAAGAAGAAAAAAGTTTTGGGTGGCTGTTAAACCAGGGGAGCAGAAGTAACAAGCTTGATTTGAATAATTGGAAAACTTATCAGTATTACTTTTTCTACAAGGTTGCGTCTAAGTAGAATCGTCCTTAAATGGACATTGCTGTGTTAGATACGAAGAGTTTACACACTGTTCTCGCATCGTCCAAGTGCAGAACCCGCACCATTGATTTCTTATTTTATAATATACAGCTCCTTCCACCTACTCTCTCTCATTCCGTAGTCCCTGACGACCAAGAGCTCCCCTTCTCCTTCCTTGTCGTGTGCGTACATGAAGCGTACCCTAAGTGAGCAGTAATTAATCATCGTCAAGAGTGAAGCAGCTCCTGTTTCTCAGTCGCCCGCCCTGGACAACGGTTTGTCCGCCTAATTACCGAACTGGTTGTCTGCAGTCAGGGACTTGGGCGGGATGGTTGCCAAGGGAGGCGCCCTTGAGAGAAAGAATGATTACGAATCAATATTATTTGAGTGAATTTATAGAGAGGCGATTATCTTCAATTGTCAGAGTTTAATTGTTTAACTTGGCGAAGTGCTCATTTACATTAATTAATATAAGCAATATTTTATTTATGTGAATTTATTGAGAAGCGATTATCTTTAACTGTCCGAGTTTTCGTTTTACTTGGCAGAGCGTTTATATACATTAATATTAGTATAGATGCAAGATTCAAAATTTGAAAATGTTTAGGAAACCGGAACGACTTACTTCTTTGACAAGCATGAGAATTCACTATTTAATACCTCCTCTTCTCTACTGTATTTGATCCAATATAAAACGAAGATACAAATTTTGTACGCGCCTACCTGGAGGTTCGTTGGCGTATTATTCACCCTGTGCACCTGCGTGTCAAGTAGCGGGAAGGTAATTAAAAGAAAGAATAGACGAATACAGACATATTGCGCTGCTTTCATTATTTTACTCGGCTCCCCTTTCTGAATGCTGCTGCTGGCCCTACCCCTCCCTCACACATTCCCTTTGTTTTTTTATCCCCGGCAGTCATGATCTTTTGTGTTGCCGAGGTCGGGCGGTTTAAAAGTGTGACTTGGAAACAAATGGCTTGGTAGATTTAACATGGTCCCTTCTCCCTTCACCATAATGAGTCTCTTCAGAAGGAATAAGGCAGTTTCTACGCCAACTTTATTTTATTTATTGTTTGCTTCAGCGGTTCTGCTAGAACTATTTTGTATTCTGTTAGTAATATTGAAACTGCCTCTCGTAATATTGAAACTCCTCCTCTTTCATGTTTCCCCGCCTCTTGAAGTGAGGATAGTTTTCTTCAGCGCAAGGTAAAGTTCTACAGCGATTGTTTTTAAACTAGCGAGACCTTCCTTTTACTCAGAAATTATCGATTTCCCGACGGTACATAAGCCAGCGGTACACTATTTATGCTATTCGAGTTTAAGTTTTTGATTTATGAATTAGAACGCTGGACTCATTTTTAGTACTAATGAAGATCGTTGTTTAAAAAGAAATTGCCTTCTTATTTGTGCTGGGAAATTGGCAGAAATCGCCGATTCTTCTTATTCAGAAACTTGAAATTGTCAATTGAACAGTATTACTCGAGTATCATGGTGTCAAAAGCATTTATGATTGACAGGTTTCAAGGGGAAAATCCAGAGTGATATTCGTCTTCTACTTCGTATTGATTTTGCTATGGTGATTTTCGATTCTGTGTTGATGTGAAGATGTTATGATGTGGAACAGATTTAAAGAAACATTTTGGTATTATTAAAAGTAATATACTTTCTCTGACAGATACAACTTTGTCACTTATAATAAGTATTTGGCCGTTTTTACAAATTATAATAATCCGTTTAATTAATGAGCTTCGGAAAACAGGCGCCCTTTTCCTTTGTGTAATAAATTTAAAAATTATAAATTTCCCGTCTTTCCAACGGACTGATTAAACTCGTTATGATCATTTAAAAGTTGATAGATTGAAGAATAGATGGTACTGAAATGACGTCGGTTACTTTATGTTTTGTACTTTATTTTTCCATTAGTCACCATATCGTATTTTGTGTCATGGGTTTGGGTCACGTCCTTTTGGTAGTTGACTGTCAAGGTTATTGGTTTCTGGTAGATACTTTCATGGATATTGTGTATCATGCTAAGTATTATCGTCAGGGGCTCAGTACGGCGCAGCAAATATTGAAGTATCATGCTAAGTATTATCGTCAGGGGCTCAGTACGGCGCAGCAAATATTGAAGTATGTCTCTTAAGCAACGTCGTACTTAGTCTCCTTTGTGCGCTAAGAATGTCTCCTTCGTTCCTTTGATGTGTCTTGGCGCGCCATAGTTAAGATTGCTTCATTAGCCGCTTTATGGGAGTAACGTCGAAAGAATCCGCGGATATGTAGTGTGGAAACATAACGGCATCGTTGGAGTCCATCTTCACCATTTGTCATGGCGGAAGACTAATGGAATTTCCGTCGTTGTGGTCATTTTGTGGTCCGGGAGTCGCATTGGCAGAGGAATGATAGCTTGATATGGGTTCCCCCTCCCCCTCTTTTCTTTCTTGTTGCCACGCCCTGTCACCTCCCTTTCCCTTTCGTCTTTGTAAATCCGCTGCTACCTCTTTTCGTTTCCACGGCAAGACGCGGGCTGTTCACTGTTTATGGGTTCCAGTGCATCATCCAACGCCGCGTGATACAAAAGTCTCTTTGAAACTGCCACTTACGTCTTTACTAGGTTTTATCTTCCACGGATCTCCTGCCTCACTTCTTACACTAACCTTCTCATCTAAGCAGGTCTGGGCCTTCCACCTCTTGTGGTGCCCACATGAGCCCAGCTAACACTGTCATGTGCTATTCTCCACGGGGACTTGTGCGACGGACAAGGGTTTTAATACACTGGTGAAAATTAGTTAATTTCTTTTCTCGTCCAGTCACCAACATCGAAAAAATTGACTCTGTTCATTCTCTCTGTCTATACGTTTCTATAATATTGTATGTATACATACGTACACTATATATATATATATATATATATATATATATATATATATATTCATTCTCTCTGTCTATACGTTTCTATAATATTGTATGTATACATACACTACATAATATATATATATACACACATTATATATATATATATATATATATATATATATATATATATCTGCTAATTTAAATAGTACTGTGATCACGTTGTCGTACAGTAGCCGGTTAATTAAAGCAGAAACTTTACCATACTTCATACTTCTTATTACTTCTCCCCTACTGCCCATCATTTGAGTACTGTTTCGTGATTATGTAAATTACATGCTATCCATGTGAGGATGTTTTGGATTAGAATTCCTCAGGGTTCCTTTTCGTTTGGACTTTATTTTTAAACAAGTGTTTGGCAGTTGGCAAACTTTAATTTGTGAGAAAGTTATAATGCATTAATATATTCGTTAGAGTTGAGGCGATGAGCCCCGGTGCTGGACGAAAATTTATTGAATATGTTGGCTTTATTCAGCACGAGATATCGGATTTCACAGCCGGGAAGGTACTTGGGGAATGTAAATGAATTACGCTGTATCGGAAGTACATCCAATTAAGTCTTTATTACATAACGAAGGGTATTTGTACTTGATAATACAGTCAGTGCTAGAGGTGGTGTCTCACGAGTACATTTTCCAGCATCTTGCTGCCAAACTTTTGACTTATTAACTGCTTGATTTACTTCCATGAATTAGCCATTTGTGACAGAAATTGAGTTATTAAAGTTTTGACTGTCATCACTATAATGAACAAAAGCAGGCTTAATTGTACACAAATATGAAAATTGATATTTGGTGGTACACAGTTTGGCGACAAGATGCTAGATACCAGAAAATAAGCTCGTTGACACTGCCTTAAGGAAGTATGGTTCATTACAGTGTTAATTTTTTTGTAAGTCTTGATTTAAGTTTCAACATTCTCGGTAAACAGAGAGTTGGAAGCTGCATAAATCTAGTTTTTACAAATATTTCCATGTTACACTGTTTCAGGTACAGGCTATTATTCCTACGCCAATAGCGTGTCCCCCTTAAATTCACCAGGTGGAGTGGTTGAAGGCGGTGGTGATGGTTGCAGTAATACGGTGGGTCGAGGCGGTGGGACCGGCATTCAACTTTACCACTTGGTGAGAGTGCCGGAAGAGAATGCTTCTGGTACCCTTGGTTCATCTAGAGATGGCCGTGATCGCACGTACGGCACTCACAAGGCCATTCCCGAGATTTTCTTGACCCGATTATTGTCCACCAAAGGTACCGTCCAGCAGTTCGTGGACGACTTCTTCCGCACAATACTAAGTGCTAATGATGGTTTAGCACCAGCGGTGAAGTGGCTTTTTGATCTCTTGGATGATGCAGCGCGTGCCCATGGCATCAATGATCCTGAAGTGATTCATGCTTGGAAGTCAAATTGCCTTCCGTTAAGGTTCTGGGTGAATTTCATCAAGAATCCCGATTTCATATTTGACATCGGAAAGACACCAACAGTTGACTCATGTCTATCTGTAATAGCGCAGACTTTCATTGACTCCTGTTCAACAGCTGAACATCGTTTGGGAAAAGACTCGCCCTCCAATAAACTACTCTTCGCCAAAGATATCCCGCGGTATAGAGCACAGGTAAGCTATTTGATTTTAATGGGTTTATACATACAGTAATTTCAGGAGATAAGGAAATTTTGTTTGTTTTCAGTAAATGTAGTTATAACACTAAAATTGTCATTTAAGGTATCAGACGCTTTGGCTTATGGTTTCCAGGTAGTTTGAAAAGTTATTTTTAATATCACAAGGTTTTCTTGAATCAGGAGACACATATTTTTACAAACTAAGTTATTACTTTGTTTTATTTAAATTGATTCGTAGAGAACTTGCTAATTTATCATTATGAAAATTTCCATCACAGGTGAAGAATTTCTACAGTGATGTAGCGACTGCACAGCCAGTGAGCGATCAAGAATTAGGTCAGCATATGCAACAGCTTTCAGCAGCTCATTTGGGACATTTCGATAATTTGGCAGCACTAAAAGAACTGTACATATACGTCACCAAATACCACGAACTGGTAAGTATCCCAGCTAGTAAAATTAAGTGTAAAAGTAAATAAACTTCCTTAACTTGTATCTGTAATTCAAGTCTTGAATTATAGTCTCTCCATTTTCTATATGTTGTTAGCCTTCATTTTATCATTTTTTTTCTGGATGAAGAAGTTGTGTGTTCTTTTGACCAAACTGGCTAAGTTCCCCTTCTTTCAACAATTTATATTCTGGATGCCTGCAGCACTATTACTACCACCACATCCAACTTGAGACCATTGACCTGCAGTTGAGTGTCTTCCAAGTCCACACACCCCTGAGACTAGTGATCCATTCAAGTGTGTACCCAACCCACCTTCGATGTATTTGAGAACATAATCATCTCGAGTGGGATGGATTCAATGGAACTCCCTCACAAGGAGGTTTCTTTCATCTATCCACCTCAAAAGCTCCCCCATTTTTGTTGTCCAAGGCATGCAGTGTTGGGTGATCAGTATTATATACTAAGACCAGCATTGCTTCAGGCACCATACGAGTCTCCAGGCACAACAGGTTGTTCTTGATGGGACAGGAATTGTGCTGAGATCTCCCCAGGTTTGTTGAGATGTGTCTCCACAGGAAGGGCCCCTGCTGCTGCAGCTGTGTTAATCAATATAAACAAGTACATCTGCTGTTTGGGGTTGAGTTTTGACTTCAGCCTGCTTATCACAATTCTCAGATTGTGACAAAATCTTCAGAAGTTAGTCATGTTCATGTACGACTGCTCTCCGAAGATACCAGGATCAGCCCGTCAGCAGAGTACCAAAACAGATATAAGTCCACCAGTAAGTAGGCCTGTTGAGACCAGTGTAAACACTCTTGTGAATACTTTTGTAGCAGTTGCTAGGCCTAAGACTTGGAGACTGTCCCATTGAAAACAAAGGTACTTTCAAGAGTCTGGATGGATGGCTGTCTGAAAATTCTCATCCTTCAGATCTTGCAAAAGCATGAAGTCACCCTTTCTCATAGAAACCAACACATAATGTGGGGTTTCCATGTTGAGTAGAGAAACATCTGTTGCTTTTCCACTAGGAATATACAGTTGTATAAAGCTGGAGAGCAGGATGATTCTTCAGCACTGATAGGACTTCCACTGACAGAACAGAAGATTCCGACAAGTCTGAGAGTAAGCTGGAAACAGGACTAGTAGTCTGTGAGATAGTTTAGGGCGACAAGCCTTGAAGGGAAGTCTGTAGCTGTCCCAAAGGACTACCTAATTCACCTCCACCTTAACCTCTCCAACGTCCACAGACAGGCAGGCATTCCTGAAGGGACAGCAGGAGTAGATGAAGCAGTTAAAGGCATGAACAGCAGATGCATCATCACATTCACCAATTGAATCATGCTGGGAAGACAGAGCTTGTGCAATTTGATTTTGATGTTAGCAATCACCAAATGCTTGAGAAGGAGTTTAACCACTAAAGCCACATTGTTTTTAACAACCCTTTGTGCCAAAGTAACCCACCTCAGTACTACATACAGAACAAGCCATGGCAGCTTAATGGGCAGACATTTAAACAGGTGTATGGGACTAGGTAGGTATAGAATGAAGAAATACTGGCAGCATATTTCCTTCAGAAGATACTGACAGTACCCTCTCCCTCCTCAAACCACTGGGAAGGAGACCAAAAACACACCTCCAGCAAAAAAGTCAGAGATAGCAAAACTCATGGCCTCTGCACAATGAACAAAAAGATTTGAGTGTCAGTGACATTCACTCACTCACAAACAGGTGAACACCTGTGCCGATTATTCTTTTTACAATCCCACTGAGCCACATATGTAAACCAGTTAGGCATAAAAATGTTTCAACAACAGTCATGTTAGAGAATGCAAGTAAGTGCTCCTTCCAAAGCACACCAGTCAAAGGAAAACGGAAACTGCAAAGAAGTGTATGTGGGTGGATACCCACAATTCCATGTGAGAAAGAAATTCGAAAACCTTGTTTCCAAGCTAAACAAATCCAGCTTTCACGAAGGATATCCATTAAGTTCATGGTTTTGTATCCCTTTAGAGGAACAATTGGTTTTTACAGACTTCCTCAGAAGCTAGCTTATGTAGTACTAAACAAGGGGAATGAAAATTAATACTTGCATTGATAATTTGTTTATACTTGCAGTGAAGTTTTTACGTTGTTTTATTCTTTTCTGAACAGTTCTCCTTTGCAATCTTATTACAATTCATCTCTATTTTACTTTAAAATGCAACTGTTGCGTTAAAAATAAGTGAATAATGTACCAATTCTTTAATATTATTCATAGGCATACAAAACAGCCTTTTTTGTACAAATATTCCTTAGCTGGTCATTGAAAGTTGTTCCTGATAACACGGTGTTTCATTGGAGTTGGATGGGTTAGTGGGGAAATCCCCGACACCTGCCATTAGCCAGTGCTTTTTCTCTCACCATCAGGGAATGTTGGGTGTTGAGGCTCTGTTTTGTGTATCTAGGATAAAATACAAATTCATTTTAAAAGGTTAGTATTTATTCATATGGGAGCACGAAAAACGTCACCTTCTGTGTAGCAGACCCACTCCATACTTGGAAGGACTCTCCAGCTGGCTTGTAAAGTTGAATCCCCACTATGAAATACCATTTTCCTATTCAAAGTCATGATTTGGGGGGGAAGGGGGGCCAATGTCTCTTGTAACTTACTGTACAATCTGGCCTAGTAATAGGGCCCTGAGCCATAGTGAGATGTATGCACTCTCCCTTTAGTTAAACTTGTTTACAATTCCAGCCAGAAGGCTTAATATCTGATTCAATTATGATTGGTTCAGATGATAGCTTTACAAACACCCCCCCTCTCCCCCGCCTTCCCATTACAAGGCAGAGTGGTGGGGTCTCACACCTTATGAGCAGAAGCTCTAGGACCAGCGCCCAAGCGTTCAGTTTACATGCATTGTGGACACTGGGCTGACCTGATGCCTTGCAGAGGATGGAAGAAGGGAGAGAGAGACCCAGTCGGTTGCTCACCCATTCAGCCTCCAGTTGTAGGCCATCTGAGTACTTTGATTACTTCTTAAAGCCAGAACAAGATTGTTTTTTTGGATAGTTCTTTCTTGTGCCTGATAGTGTATATAAAGGTGCTGACACTCATGTCTTAGGGATCAGGTCCTGCTCACTCTGTGCATGAGAGCATTTTGCCTTGATCATCATCCACAAGTCGTGGATCCCTTAAAGGGCTAGTACACCTCACGCAGTGCACTGTGGTCTTTGCTTAACCTAGCTGCAACCTCTTTCATTCCTTTTACTGAACCTCCATTCAAATTCTTTTTCTTGCATATTACTTTCCACCCTCTTCTAACAGTCGTTTCATCGCATGACTGGACCTCATAGGTCCCAGCACCTGGCCTTTGGCCTAAACTTGATACTTCATTCATTCATACAAGTCATGGATAGAAGGGACCAAGAAAAACCCTGTTTCATTGTGAACTGACAGGTGTTGCCTTTCACCAGATTCATAAACAGTGAAAAGATATAAAAGGCCTTGCAACTTGTCAGCACCTTCATGAAGGTCAGATCTTGATCCAAGGCCTTTCTAGTGCATGAGTTAGGGCTGCAGAGGATAAGAACTACTTCTCCCTGTGCTGTGGAGTGAAGCTGACAAATTGGACAAAACTCACTAAAGCTCCTATAAGTAATGAAAACTATATCAAAGAAGAGGACCATGCCCTCTGTTGGAAGATCTAATTCAGGACAGCAATAAGCTTCACTGCAAGGACTGAGAAGCTTGTCTCAATGAAGATGAACAAGTAAATCCATGCTCTGTAAGTAGTTCCCCACCTCTGACATCAGTTGGAGAAAATTGGTAACTCCATGGTACGTGTTAGTTGAGGCTTCTCTAGACATGGCTGACAGAGAAGATTGGGGCAAAGGGGAATCCCTGGGTGCCTTAACCAGAAGAGCTACTAATGGATGATATCCATTTCTCCATGTAAGAAAGGAAGGACCATTCTGTCCTATTCTGCTGCTGGTAGTTGAACTGGTCCACCGAAATATCCTTTCCAGCCTGATTACCCATAGCTTTCAGACCAACAGCATGGCATGTTACTCATCGTGGCTATAGAGTGACCGTCTTGCATGCTGCAAATGTTCCCAAGATGTTAATGATGAAATTTCTTATCTGTCTGCACACCTAAAGCAAAGATATCTTACAGCCCTCACTGTTTTCATATGAGAACAAAATCATCTTTCCAAGATGAAAACTTGAAAGAACATCCCTTAGAAGGCTCTCATTGTCCAACCACCAAGGAAGGTCCACCTTCATTCTAGTTTAAGGTGAGAGGAAGGGTTGCTTGAGGCAAACCATATTGCTGCTTCATTGCCCCAGGAGTGAGTGTTGGTGGAGGTCCCTCAGAAGCATGAGTGAACACTGGGAGTTGTTGCCATCCAAAGCAGACAAAATCTAACAGACAGACCTGACAAAACACGCACTTCCTGGATTATGGAAAGCAGGAAGTCTCCCTCTCTGATTGATTTAAACAATGAACAAATTTTCAACATCTGAATCAAGTCTGTAGCACAGAACTCTTCAATGGATGGGGAGAGAGAGGGGTTTACTTCCTAAGAAGTACCCTTCAGTGCCCCAGAGGGCTTGAAAGGTGTCTGTGTCTGCTATCTGGATAACCTTTCCACTGCCATTGAACATTTTACAATTTATAAATCATAAAGAGAAACCAAAGTGGGTCTGTTTTGCTTGTTGAAGCTTACAGGGAGAAGAGTGTAGACAAAAGAACATGTATCAGGGCAAAGTTTGCCTGTAGGTTGCACCGTGTTCTGAGAGATAAGTCAGTAGCTTTCCTCCTCACACAAACCTCCAGAACTTTACCATCTAATCAGAATGCACATGTTCAACTTAAGGTTGAACCACGAAGTTTGAAATTGATCAGAAATGTTGGACCGCGAAGTTTGGAACCGATCAGAATTGTGTGCCACAGTTCCATAAACTTTTTTGTACAATCAGCCAAAACCAAACTACTTTCATAACTGTAAATGAATACACACATATTGGAAGTATTGGACAAAAACTGAGTCTGCAAGTGGTGAGCAGGATTCTAATGGTAGCCTTTCAAGTGGCTGTTTGAACAAAACAGGCCCCAACTGAGAGTCCAAACAGTCTTTTGTACATGTACAGATTATCACAATATCAAGCAGCATTTTATATTGGCAACTTGTCATGCATGATGAACCTTCTGTGTGTATGCAGACAATCAAGGGAACATGGAGACACATGTGTCTCCATGTTCCCTTGATTGCCTGCATACACACAGAGGTATGAACATTAGAAGAGACCAGGACAGCCTTCATGTCTCAGGAGGAAATGGAGAGACACTGGTTCACAAGCACTCTGAGAGAACCCAATGTCAACCACACTAGGCATCCCACCCACAAATGAGCAAGAAATGCAGCTGCCAATCTCTAAAGAAGGAACTTTTTCCTATTTTTATATAGGGTAAGCACAATGCCTTCTTTACAAAGGACTTTTGATTTGGCGTTGGGGTAGTCCGTAGCCTCGATCGGCTGCCCTGCCTGACATCGCTTAGACCCCAGTAACGATGTGTACGTGTATCGTACCAATCCCCAGCTCCCTTTCTCCCAAGCAGCGAGGAGAACTGGGCGGTTAGGTAGACAGTTCGAGACGTGTGAGGTGTCTGTTATGTTTTTAGAAGATGTTGGAGTGGCTTTGTTTATGTGTGTATTAGTCTGTAACACCCATTTGCTTTTCAGCAAACCTATCTGTTGATTACATACGTAATCCCGGGGTGTCTACACGGATAGCAAAGTGTCCGCCTTCTCTGACCAGTCGGCTGCGGATTTGAACCCGCGCTACAGACCTCTACGAAGTCCTAGGCCGCTGCGCTACCGACTGAGCCATCGAGGCTCTGAGCCTCACTCTCATCAGGTGCAGTAAAAGACGTATAGAGGCAGGAAACAATGTTGGAGGAGTATCACTAGTGGTCCTACTGCAGGCAAGATAACTGCTACAGAACACTTATCATGTGTTGAGTGTCTTGGTAGGGAAACAGCAGCGAAAGTATTAAATAAGCACTAAAGTCAGTCAGTACTTCAGCAAAGCTGCCAGTGAAATGAGTAGGCAGGGCCAAACCATGAATATCACTTTTGTTTCAATTTGGGGAGAGCTTAGCATGCTCACCTGGATTAACGCTTTTGGGGACCATAGGTACTAAACTGCCTGAAGTGTTTAATCCTCTTGTTGAGCCGAGGAGAGTGAACAGAGGATTGAACGAGAGAGAGAGAGATTCGGTGGTATTGAAGATGGTGTAATCCTCTTCAAAGAATCTTCCTTCTGCTGCTGCTGAGCCTTAACACTGAGAAGAGATCAGCTAGCACACTACTCACAGGACCACCTACAATTAGAATGTAGAACAGCAAAATTGTTTTACTTTTATGTGTCACTTTTCTTGTTAAAATTCATGTTAAAAAGTCCCAGAAATGAAATGAAAAAATCAACTTTGTCAAAGTGCATGGCAGTTGTGTGGCCAGGTGAAGAGGTTCTCCTACCGCCTGTCTACCTCTTCCAATTAACCACCATGTTACTAAGTTTCAAGTACTACTCCAGTTCATGCTCAGAAATATTACTACATAAAAGGTGATGGTTTTAGTGTAGGAACAATACACAATGGAGGATATGCAAAAGAAGCCAGTGTGAAGAAGGCTTGACGAGATGGGCTTTCTTCAACGTTGGTGGATGATGTTTTGTTTACAAGAGTAGTTTCTCTCTCTCCTAGCGTGCATCCTGACAGTCTTCTTTGACTTTGGATCACCCATATTCTTAATTTATTAAACCACACAAGTCAAGACGACCAAAAAGGAAATGGAAGGAGGCAAGGGTGAGATGTAAAAAGGCAAAGATGTCCAAAATAGACTGCCAGGGAAAAACTAAGAACGTGAAATTTACTCTATAATGAAGATGGTTGTGTCCAAAACTTCTTTCTGCAAACATCTTTTACTTCCACTCCGGTTTAAGATTAGGAACTTGGCAAATGGTAAAGAATCATCCTTAAACTGAAATGAAACAATTTCTAATATTGCTGTCTGCAAGATGATTTAATATTTCCCAACTTAATTTTTTGACTGCTGCAGCTTTGATATTTTCGCATTATCTTTAATTTCTCTCATCACCTGAACAGTACCGTTAATTGTTTCCTTGTAGTTGTGCCGATCCCTTCTGTTCACATCTATCGCAACCTTTCTGAACTGGTGTATTGTACATTTCTCATTACCTTTTCTTTCATATTCATCCCTTGAGGTTCCATCCAAGAGCTTTCTGCCTTGTCCTGTCATTCTTTAACCAACTGGTCTTCCTGTTAAATCTTCGTTTTCCTCTCAGGATTACAGGTTTCTTGGACAGTCTTTTAAACCGATTCTTTATTTTCTGTTGCTTCATATTGTGTAAGTCTTCGGCAACTGTAGTTGCTCTACTGTACAGTTAGTCTCACTCGGCTTTATCAATGCTGTAATGACGAGTGAGACTGTCATAGTAGAAAATCTTTTTTCACTTAATACCGCCTCTTTGCCTTATGCAGTTCCATCCAGTTGCCTTTGTACTTTCATTTATGATCATAATGTGCTCATTTCATTTGTTTCCTCCGTCCAGCCAGCTCCTTCCTTCTTTCCCACATCCTAGTTCTCGGGTACTTTGCAGGCCCTGTCGTCTCCGTATTTTTCCTATTGTTTGCCATTTCCTGCAAGATCTTTTCGATCTGGCCTTTTTCAGTTCATTTGAAAATTGTCGCCTTGGGTTCTTTAACATAACTAGTTGAGTTATGTAAGAGGAAGCTGTTATGGTAAGTTTGGCAATTTTATGCCACATCTCTGTCACCGTTTTCGTTTCTTGGTTGCCCAGCCTTCCTTTCACCATTTCTCTAAAAAGTATTTCTGCAATTTTAAATATTGTAATGCTCCGAGATTTTTTTTTTTTTTTTTTTTTGCAAATAGAAATGTGGTGTTCCCTCGAAATTCTGATCTTTAGTTTCCTGAAAATATATTAAGGGAATTTTTTTTGAAAATTGTACTATCTGGTAGGAAGAGTGCCAAGCCCACATTAAGCTTACAGAAATAACTTTGAAAAATCAAATCTTTCTTCAGTTACCCTTTTTTTTCTAATCCTCTTCTGTTTTCCTTTACAGATTTTGGAATCGCTGGATGCCGATACTTATTGCCGAAAGTTGAGTTTGGCGCACCGTTTACAGTCAATCGGATACATCTTGGAGTCATACAGCCATGCAGGTCCCTTGGCGCCAATGCCTCCCCTCCAACTTGCTGGTCAGCTTTCAGAATTATGAAGGGACGCTACACCCTCCCCGCCATGTCAAGGAACTCTGACCAGTCCTCTCCTGTAGTTCCTCATCCTGGAAAAAATAAAAGGCGAGGGAGTGGAAGTTACGCTTGACAGATTATGTATATAAACTTATAATGGAGAGTCAGCCTTTTTTTTTTTTATATGGCGAGTGGAAGTGCTCTTCCATTGTGCAATAAAGAAAGTGACAAAGTGAATTTTATCGCATTTCATATGCGATTATGCATGACATACTAGTTGAATGTTTGTGTTTTTTTCGAAATTACAAAGAAAAACTTGCGTTAGAGAGACTGAGTTTTTCAAGTCTAATGAAACTTATCACGGTGATGTGTGTATATAGTACAGTATATACATATATATAAAAGTGAAAACGCAGTGTTATTTGACACTTTAGACAGTTAAGAATTCTTTGCCTTTGTATTGGCAAACTGAATGTGATACTTTGAATTTTCATATTTATGTGTTAGTCGCTGTGGTCTAGTAATAGTGCCTAAGGATACAATGTTCCTTCTTCTTACTCTCTCACACATACTCATCAGTGCTTAACAAATCACATTTCCACGTGTTGCTTTAGTTATTTACCCAAACTCTTACTGGCCATGTGCATCCTCCTATATGGAGATTCATTTCGATAACCACCAATGATGGGGTTATTGTATTTATCCATTTGTAAGTAATATTCTTGTTAGTATTTTTTCTTTCTCGGATGACTTGCGGATTAATTTTTGAGCGATGCCTCCAAAACTGCTTGGTGCTATGCCATTTTCAAGTTAATCAAGTAACTTAGAAGAAAGGACATGAAATTTAAGTTTTAAAATGACCTTACGATGTGAAAAATTCTATTCAAGGGAGAATGGGAGTGTACTTCGTCCAGGCGTCTGCATTAATTTATTTCGACATTGCATGGCTAAATTTTGATGAGCACATACTGCACAACCAACACAGTGTTAGAGATTATTAAAATTACTAGTAGTGTTAAATTGCCAGGAATTTGTTTCCTTCGTGACCTAAAATGCAATCTCATTTCTCCTCGAGTTAAGTTAATCCAGAGCCTGAGAATCACACTAATCCTTTCCTGTATTGCTCTCCATTTCCATCCACTGTCACCCTGTCCACTAGTCTCCTTTATTTATATAATATATAGGTTCTGTATATATCAAATTTGATACTTGACAATTTTATGTCCTAACAACAACAACAACAACAGCAGCCCCCTCCCCCTTTGTCTTGGATATATATTTATATATATTTTCTTTCATTAGGATTTTTATAAATGCAATTTTTGGAGGATGTGATAAACTTTATAGGATCAAAATGCTTTTTATATGAATGGCAAACGATTCAAAAGGTATGTGTACTTTTGAAGAACAAACATTGGAGCCATATTTTCCAGTTTATAACGCTTTTATTTGAGAATGAGTTGAATTCACTCCGTTACTATAAACTTGGTTTTTTATTTACAAGTTTACTCAGTGGAGATTTTTTTACATTTCTTTTATCAACTTGACAATTTAGTTGTATGTGACATGTTTGTTTTTCTTTGAATCTTGTTACGTAGTGGCTCTTACTTTTTACCCTTCCCCTTAAGTGGTCTAGTAAAAGTGTATGTGCTATGCAAAGTCACCTGCTTTAGTAAGATGATATTAAAAGGTTAAAAACTAAGATGAATTTTGGGGACATTGTAAATTTGTACAGAGAACTTTTGTTAATGTAAAGTATTTTTGTAAATGTGTGTATGAGGGCATTGTGTAAAATCTTGCAACTTTACTACCAATAAAGTGAGTGCCAAGAAAATCAAATGAGTTGTATTAATCACCTTTGACCATAACGAAAACATATCAATAACAAATGAACTTTGATAAAAAAAAATGAACTTTTATCAAAATGAAATTTAAAATTATAACTACAGAAATCGGTGCGATATTCAAGGACTTGTGCATCCAAAAATCACGCTTATATATGCCAAAACGCAGGTTTAGGAAATAAAAAGGACAATTATAATCTTATTCAAACTAAATGTTATACGAAGACTTCGAATGTTCACGAAAATAAATATTTATTTGCTGACAAAGAAAATAAATACTAACAACACTTCATTTTATGAAGCTAGGCATTGGTCCGTGTCCTGACTGATAGTGTACATCAAAGCTAACAATAAATTAATGAACCTCACCCTCGGTGACTACACAAGTAGATAGATAGTCTTCGATTTCAATGACAGTCGATACGACACACTAGCAAAACGTGAATTATAATAAAAATCCCTTTGCCAAACAGAATAATTAAGAAACATGGGGATGAAAACTTTAAGGAATACAGATTGGGGAAACTCGCGTCTCTCCTGAAGTCTTTAAATTTCACATGGCACATTATCTAAACAAGGAACATTAATCAGAAACTAATAAAATGGGAAATTTATATAAAACACTGTTGAAGAATGTACATCGCAAAATTTCTAAAACATTCCTTAAATTTCTTGGTATCCGGTAAAATCACAAAAATGGTTCGGTAATGTTACGCCACGATCTCTTCCATCTGATCTAGTAAGACCCATACATAAAAAATTTCTTAATGCCACATTCACTACGTAAACAGCTGTATTTCTTCGAGGAAGCTAATTCGTTCAGAAATTCTATCAAAATAATCTAGTAAAAGCCGTAGATTTATATATAAAAAAAACATGCAAATCGAAGTTAAGTATATCTTAGTTTAACCAGACCACTGAGCTGATCAACAGCTCTCCTAGGGCTGGCCCGAAGGATTAGGTTTACTTTTACGTGGCTAATAAGAACCAACTGGTTACCTAGCAATGGGACCTACAGCTTATTGTGGAATCCGAACCACATTATAGCGAGAAATGAATTTCTATCGCCAGAAACAAATTCCTCTTGTTCTTCACTGGTCGGTCGGAGATTCGAACTCGCACCAACAGAATGGTAGCTGAGAACGGAACCCGCTCACCCAGCAAGGAACTACAAATCGAAGTGAAACCGCAGATATCTTGAGTAACATCAGTAACACTTCTCTACTAGGGTAAAAGTAATAAAAGACTATGATTCTCAAGTTGTCATAAAACTAGCAACAAAACTGCAATTATGAAATACATTGTTATCGAAATTAAATAAAGTACATCGGCTCCGTATCGTGTACATCACGTAAAATTTTGAACATACTAACCTTCAACAGAATTTCGCAATGAATGTGTTAATAATAGTTATGACAGATTCCAATAGGGGAACCGTTTCTCGGCCTGTTTGGGGACGTTCACCTCAAAAATCGTCAGGCCCACTGCTTGGAAAGCGAACCCAAGAGGCCGAACACAATTTACAAAGGGAACTTTCGAATGGATTTTCCAACAATAAAAAAAGGGGGCAATTTGGGAAGACCACCTGTTATCTACATGATTATATTTTCTGAAACACCACTCGATTCAAGAATTGTTTGCCAATTAAATGCAAAGAGGAATATTAGTAGAATTACATGATGCAAACTCTGAAGCTCAATAAACGAAAGGTACACTATTCCCAAAGCTAACGTGAACAATTTATTGAAGTTTAAGTTAACATTTCTCTTAATATACTGTACAGTAGGCATAATTATATATTTATATTATATACAATAATATATTATATATATATATATATATATATATATATAATTACATAATTTATATATATATATATATACATATATATATATATATATATATATATATATATATATACATATATATATATACATATATATATATACATATATATATTTTTAATTGTCCACATATAAAAATATATCTCATATATATTAAACATATATATATATATATATCTATATATTATAAATATATATATATATATAATTACAATTTTATATATGTATAATTATATATATCTATATCTATATATATATATATATATATATATATATATATATATATATATATATTATTATATATGTATATATTTTAATTGTCCAATAATGAAAAAATATATATAAATCTCATAGGAAATTAAATATATATAAATATTTCAACTTCTATTATAGTCATCTGGAGATGACCTATTTATATATAAGCGAAAGTCTTAGCATATTTAATTTTCATATATAGATTTTACATACTATATATATACATATATATATATATATATATATATATATATATATATATATATATATATATATATATATATATATATATATATATATATATATTACAATATTATAATATATATATATATATATATATATATTATATATATATACTATATATATATATATATATATATATATATATATATATATATATATATATATATATATATATATATATATTATATATATATATATATATATATATATATATATATATATATATATATATCACCTGGATTTCATAACAATTTATTTTTGTTAGTCATCATTCGACGTATGGCTAAGACATCCCACACCATCAGAGGTACTCTAATGAATTCACCTAATCACTATTGAAAGGCGGGATGTTAACCGCCTCGAATCATTTGAAAATTAAATGAAATGTTTAAAGACTGTTCTAGCGACTATTATTCGACTCTTTAATCTGTGACTCACAACGCGCTGTTTACTTCATTTCACCATGTGATTTTACAGAATAATTCAAAAAATTTTTACTTTCACTAAAATATTACCTACATATTTTCCGCTATCGTTAATCAAAGAATAACAGGTAATTAACAACTACATAAATCTCGGTTAATTATCCGAAAACGGGACCCCATTCTAAGCCGGAATTATCACAGTATCTCTTAGTCGGAACCAGAGATGGCATCCATCAGCTCAACATTTCCTAAGCGGCTCTAATGGTGTGTAAATCCCGTAGATTTTGTCACAGTGCGCCTTCGGAGTCCGCGTTAGCTAACGATCCCAGGGAATTCAGTGTTGGCGTAACATGGTGTCAATTATGAGGAGATCTGTATTTCCCTACAGTACAAACTGTGACTCGCCGTTTACCTCTATTTCTTGAAGATATATCAAAAAATATATATCGATACGAAACTTACGAAATACTTGATATTCAACCAGAAAAATAACAGCCTAACTGGCTAGCAATATATTGCTTAAAGAGTTCGTAACAAATGCATTACGGTCAGCGAAAGACCCGAAAATGATTAAACGTACTAATTTACTTTCCATTACATATTGAACCTGAAACGAATTCAATATAAAAATAACTACAAAGAAAAGGGTAAATTATACTGAATAATCCAATAGACGTAAAGTTCAAGTTTCACAATTAATTGATAAAACCGAGCAGTACTTATTTTAGGGGTTAGAGTAAAGTCATGTTGTAGAGAGAGAGAAAAAAGTGTTCCATTTAAAAATCTTTCTGCGGTCATGTTACGTAATAAAAAAGGAAACAGAAAATGCCAATGCTTAAAGATATAACAGAATGAAAAACTGAGCCGAAACGACCATTCCAAGAAGCATACAATATTATACGAACCAGTAAGCATACCGTGAAAATGACGGTCAAGTAAGAGAGGGTCGAGACGGCATGTCCCAACCCTAAGGACGACACGTACCGTACCAAATAATCTTCCTAACGCGACTGTTAAGTGTGGTAGGATATACAAGGGTATAAGATGCACAAATTAACTTCGTGAATGAAATGCTGTGAACCTTTCATACCTTCATTCGGCATGCTTATGAAAGGGCCAGTGGTAAGGAAGGCTGGCCCCAGGCTGGTCAACGGCAGACTTTCATTATCCTTACACTGTCATTTTCACACGCATAACTCGCTCATTGCGCTTTGAACTATGAAGATTGCATGGAGTCTGATCACTTTAATGACATAACAGAGATCATAAAAAGTGGTATCGTAAAACATACGTAGAAACAAATTTAATTCGTATAAGGACAAGTGGAGTGAACTGAAAATAATTTTGGAAAAAACTGACGAGGATGGAAGATTTGAAACTTGGCTTAATGAATCCATTATAGCCTACTCAGTTTGGCAAAAACTTCAACACTACGGAATATTTTAAATAATAACTTAGTCTGCAGTACTGTGATAGCAAAAAAAACCTTGATCGAAATCAAAACCATCTTATCAGGGAATCAGGGGCTGGGGTGGAACAGGTATATGAAAGACTATAAAAACCCGAGGGTGAAAAATGAAAAATTGTAAATCAAAGTCCCATCAGATATATAACGAGAAAAGAGGAGGTTCATGCGACGATAGAAAATGACCAACGCTTTTAATCACAGGAAATGATGAGAGGTTGGTAGCATCAATGAATAGTGTATAAGGATACGAGATATAAATATCTGTGAAAGCAGCGAGTTTACTATAACATCATTGTAAACATATGAGAAAGTGGAGAGTTTACCATAGCAGTAATGACCGTGGATAAACATATTTGCTGTTAACTAACCGGTTCCCCGAACCATTAATGTGATAGAACACACCCCACGTTTCTACAATCATGCGCAAGGAATGAGTAGCTCTTTACAAATTTAGACTCGGATCTACCTAATTATCCGGGCATTTCCTCGAGCTGGTCGTCACTCCCTCAGCGAGAATAAAGAGCAAATGGGCAAAAATTTAGCGGCATCTCATTTGCCTTGCTCCATAAAAAGACGTGAAATTTAGATACGATAGAGAACTGATGCCCCTTCTAGTTCATTTTAATATATCCATACCAAAGAGCAGTAGCCTGCAGCCTATTCGATTATATTCAGAATTGTACACCACTCTCTCCAAACTTTGAGAATTAGTTTATGGACTTCGAGGTGGTATAT
>NC_089796.1:61798862-61813862 GCF_040412425.1 Macrobrachium rosenbergii
CTTCAGTATGTGGTAGATGATACAGCTTTGGAGAGCGGTACCATGATAGAGTAGTAGTACCGAAATTCCTTCATAGCGACGGATTAAAGTTGTCAAACAATGTTTAACACGCGGAGAGATGCTGATTACGTAAGAGGCTCAGCAAAGGATATACAAGATGATTTATTTATGACAGCGCTATAGCAAACACAAAGAAAAGGACTGCACTTTTTACCAGATAAACCATTATAACACAATACAGATTGCTATGAGGAAATTATGTAAAAAAACATTTTTTATGACTGACAGTGGAAATTTGAAACAGTTGGAGGGCATAAATATACAGTAGTAGTAGTGTGCGTGTGATGTGATAACGGAGAAGGGATACTGAGGCTCATGGTGAGAGAATCAGGATATACAAAATACATTAAAAAAGGAGATACGCCTTCAAGCTCAGGCAAAGGAATGGCAGGGAGAGGATAAAAGAGGTATACAAATCGAAGGTAGGGGGGTTAAGAAGCAGGAGGCAAGGACAAAAATTATGTTTAAGGGTGAATGGAACCAGAATCACAACTGACCAGAAGGATGAGAGTAAATGTTCAGGAGAATGAAGTGTATGAGAAGCGATACAGATGTGAAAGGGGCAGAGTATGTAAAAAAAAATTTTAATGTAGCAAAGTTCAAAATAAAGAAATTATGAAAAAATGGAGGCAGCACTCTACAATTATACCGAATAAAGAGAATGATTATGAACTGGAGTCAATGACAACGTGAAGAAATCAATACAGAAATGACATTTGAAGAATTAAGAGTTCTTGGGAATAAAAAAAAAAGGAGAAAAGCTATAACCTCATCAGGAATCACAAATGATTTACCAAAAGCAAGTAGAAACCCAGACAATGAAGAGCTCACCAGAATACTGTTTATGAAAACAGATGGACCAGCAGCGTGGGAAACGAGCATAAAAACAAAAATCTAAGTGTGAGAGATGCTGATGGGCAGATAGACATATAATATCACTTCATGCGAGAGCGTAATGATCTAGTTTTATACCAATATGACCTTAAACCCCTTCAACCAAGAAGAATGAGTTACGATAAGTGATTCTTTCTGACTTTATTAGACAGCCAGTCTCATACACATCTATGCCGGTTGGTTTACCGAAGTTTTGTGTATATCACTTCAGCTATGTAAGGTGGGTTGTAATATGGTATGTCAAACTACACACTGATTGAAATCATTCCTCTAGTTTGATTAAAATCCATTCAGATTTGTAAGGGGAGTTGCAAATAAAGGACGCGTGGCAAGCAAACTGCTGGATAAACAGACGAAGCATCATGCACACCTACGCACGGTGGTTTGTCATTGTGCCAAGCTTGAATGAAATCCCTTCAAAAGTGTAGGAGATGTACTGATATGGTAAACAAGGCAGATGTTCTGACAGACAGATGAACGGACAGATCGACGATCTCCTTCAATCACACCTGAACCCGATGGTCTACCTAGTACAAAGTCTGACAGGGATCCATTCAACTATGTAGGAAGAATGGGGATGACAAGCATAAAAGTCGTGCTAAAAGAACAAGACAAACGATGTCCCTTTCTGCATATCTGTGCAAGAGTATCCACCTAAGTACTGGTAGCAAAATCAGCAATCCCATTACATCCCACATGCATACGGTAGTGGAAAGACTGACTAAGCCAATGATGTTTTACCACAAATACACAAGATCTCTGGTCAAAACAGTGACAGGTATATCAAAAGAATTTGAAATGATCCATCAAGGTTCAGTATCAAATAATTGTTTATCACAGAAATGGAGGAGACTATATACAGATGACCCGGTCTTGACAGGAGAATCATAGGTAGAGGTTACAGAAATTTTTAAGACTGAAGAGTGGAACGGATTCATAAATTAATTTACGCAAAACGAAGCTTGTGGAGACCATCAAGAAGCAAAAAGAACCTTGAAGGAGATGTTAAGGGTGAGCTAAAATTTCTATCTATTTATCTTTACTTTATATATATATATATATATATATATATATATATATATATATATATATATATATATATATATATATATATATAGTGATTCACGAAGATATGGAATGTGATGAATGTATAAATAAGGCAAGTGCCACGAGGGGAAAATGAAACAACGGAGTAGTTGCTAGGTCTTTCGATACACGAACCGTGTGTTGAAAGGCCTAGCAACCACTCTGTTGTTTCATTTTCCTTCGTATATTATATATATATATATATATATATATATATATATATATATATATATATATATATATATATATATATATATATATATATATATATATATATATATATATATATATATGGCAAAGATGGATCTGTTTCAACTCTAGTGATATGTATCTGAATTTGATACAAACATGCATGCATGCAAGAGCTGAGATAGACATATCCGTTAGGTGGTTTAGCTAGCTGAACCTCATCCTAACTCACTGTGTTGAGTTCAAATCCCACCAAAGAAAGCTGCACATCTTCATTTGTTTCCCGTCTGGATTCAAGGCTTGTGGTGACAATGGTGACAAGCGTATCAAGAAGTGTGTGTAAACAGAGGAAATTAAGAGATCACTGTAGTTATTGCAACACATACACATCCAGTGTAAGTTACCAATGGGTACATTATATATATTTTGGCCTAAAGAGGTCACTGTGGCTATTATACACACACACACACATATATATATATATATATATATATATATATATATATATATATATATACACACATATATATAATATAATATATATATATAATATATATATATATATATATAATATATATATATAATATATATATATATATATATATATATATATATATATATATATATATATATATATATATATATATATATATATATATAACATAGGTGCGTCTACACGTCAGCTAGACCTGGCAGAAAGCAACTGATGCAAGGAGAAAATTTCCAGCAATCTTTATCCCGGAGGCAGTTAATATAAGACATGCAATTACTTAACTCAATTAACAATAATTAAGTAGGGGATGTTAATCTGATTCGTAACGGCACTTTTTTTTTTACTTTAGAGCGCATCTCTCTCTTCTCACTCCGGTGTAAAATGCAATGGAAAAAATCAGAGCGTATAAGAATGGTGTGCACAGGGCCATATGGATGAAAGGTTGGTTCCATTTGACATTACAGCAACCCGGCTATTATGCAACTCGGCTTCAGGCTTAATAACACTAACACCTTTGGGAATTCGATGACATCATACTCAAGTTCTATTACCTTTAATCGATTCAAATGTTTTCATGCCATAAAATAATAAAATCCTGGGGAAATATCCGCACTTTTTTTCTCTCTCTCTCTCTCTCTCTCTCTCTTTCTCTTTTACCTATAGCAATTATCGTAAAGTCGTTTGGAGCCATTCCCCCTCACAAATGACGCTTGACTACTGCCAATCACATAGCAACAGCTTATGGAAAAAGAAGGGGAGATTTGGGAGGCAGCTATTAAATGACATCTTTAAATTCTGCCGTTTTGTTCACCCTCTATTGCTTTCTTTTTTTCAGTCCTTTGGAAGAACGAAAAAAAGGATATCCTTCAATATACTTTTAATGTTTAAGTAGTTAGAAATTACGAAGCGTACATGTGAAAATTCTCTCTCCCCCTCTCTTTACCCTCTTTGGAAATGGCATAAAATTTTACCAGTACTATAAATGCCTTATGAAAAATAAAGCTTACGGGTATTAATGATCGGTGGGTGACTTTTCACATACTTGACACCTTAATCACTGACAACTATTTTACCTTTGGACACAGATTCAATCTGATTTTTGTTTAAGCTGACACGACTTGCTTTTTCGTAATGTTCTGAGGGCAATCAGGCTTTCAATAACTGAAGCTTAAAGTTTTAAATCTTCAGCAAAACCTCTTGAAAATAAACTCTGATATGAAAAAATTTTTCGGGAATCTGGTAATTGACCATTTTTACAATGATCTTAACCAGAGTATTGATATGGATACTTTTAGGCGACTTTATAATAAGTTGACTCGCTATAGTAAGTGAAAAATCACCTTAAAAGTTTAGTTGCTTTCATTTGCGGTTGGATTCAACTGCAAAATTGGGGAGCCATTGGAATGTACACGAATTCAGATTGATATTTCGTAATTCTGTTAGCCTTAAAATCTTGCAGTTTGTGCAACTGCTCCACTGAATTTCTTCCCTTCGTTTATAGTTTATTATCGATGCAGTCAAAAAGTGTTATTTCGGCAAACGACGTCACGGCAAACAAGCTCTGACAGAATGATATAACACAACTGACCCAAGACCTTGTCACCTACGTAACAAGACTTGAATTAACAACAATTAATAATTGTTTGTATGGTACTGGAATGCGTCCTAAGATGTCATGTCATTCACGAAGGGATGTTCAGATTGGAGGACCTGTCCGAAATTCTATAACACGATTCTCTTCGAGCAAAAATATAAGCTACAGAACTGACAAGTATCAATAAATTAAATATATAAAAATGTTATAAGAAATTCAAATCAGACCATTTGCAATTTAATTTATTCCTGCCATTTTCTGTTCACACTGTGTAAAAATTATATTAACAACTTAGATTGCGTTATCGATTAGAATAAATAATAAATATATTAATACAAGAAGCAAAACAAGTAAAAAATGCGCCAAAGTTTCTTCGGCGCAATCGAGTTTTCCGCACAGCCGCTACAGCGTATAATCAAGGCCACCGAAAATAGATCTATCTTTCGGTGGTCTCGGTATAATGCTGTGTGAGCCGCTGCCCATGAAACTTTAATCACGGCCCGGTGGTGGCCTATCCTATATCGTTGCCAGAAGCATGATTATGGCTAACTTTAACCTTAAATAAAATAAAAAACTATTGAGGTTAGAGGGCTTCAATTTGTTATGTTAGACGACTGGAGGGTGGATGATCAACATACCAATTTATAGCCCTCTAGTCTCAAGTAGTTTTTAAGATCTGAGGGCGGACAGAAAAAGCGCAGACAGTAAAAAAGCGCGGACAGAATAAAGTGCGAACGGACAGACGAAGTCGGCACAATAGTTTTATTTCACAGAAAACTAAAAGTGTTCATTCAACGAAAACAACAAATAACACTCACTGGTGCCAAAATATAATGTACATTGGTCAAATGAGAAAACTGAATTAACTTTTATGTATTTTAATGCCAGTCTTCGTAAGATACCAATTTAATAAATACATGTATATATATATACTGTATATTATATATATATATATATATATATATATATATATATATATATATATACACACATATATATATATAAATTATATATACACATTTATATATATATATATTATATATATATATATATATATATATATATATATATATATATATATATATATATATATATATATATATATATATATATATATATATATATACATACACATACACATACACATACATACATACATACATACATACATACATATACACATACATACATACATACATATATATATATATATATAATATATATATATATATACTGTATACATACATACATACATATATATATATATATATATATATATCATATTTTGAACTATACATCCGATATATATATATATCGACCATTGAAATATATATATATATATACATACATATATATGAGTATTGAACTATATATCATCACCAGATTTTGAACTATACATCCGAATATATATATATTATAGGTTTATCGATTATATTGAAATATATATATATATATATATATATATATATATATATATATATATATATATATATATATATATATATATATATATATATATATTATATATATATATATATATATATATATATATATATATATATATATATAATTCTATACTATACAGAAAAACAGATAAATGAAAAAGTGCAAGATGTAAGGTAAATAACTTCGATAATTTAACTGACATTATCACCTGAAAAACATAAGAAAAATAACCGAGTAGAAATATACAAGCCACAAGCGATGCATATACACCTGGACTTTGGATCAGGTCATAGTTTAAAATTAATTTTAACTCGCGGGTTGCTTAAAATTTTTTTTTTTTTTGTAGATATTATACGATGCACAGAACGCCAAAAAGTACCAGTACAAGAGGCGCTTGTATACATGTATAAACCCAGTTCTTGTACCATTTATATTACCTTTACGGTAACCGCAGTTATCAGTCCTAAGCTGCTAAAAGCTTCGACTTGCCTCAGTTTAACCTAAAACGTTTCAACTTATTCCCCGTAAACAAAAAAATACTTCTTTTAACACTGCAGTTCTTATACACCTAGAGCAAAATTCCCCTTGAAGTAGGAGGCAACCCAATCCAAAAGGCGATGATGAAATAAGCATGAGAAAGGTAGAGGAAACAAACGAGCCATAATTTCAGCAAATATTTGTACAAAATGCCGACAAAATTTACCCCGTAATGACAGAGAAAAAATAGCAGCTATCTTGAAGAGATTTCACTCAAACAAGCTATCACCATAAAATGGGAGGAGGAAGAAAAATAGACTGAAGCAGAGTTTCTCTTGGCATTCCACGGTTCCTTAAAAGGCTAAAAGGAAAATGGGGTAGGATTTTAGGGCGACGTAAGCCATCGCCAACGCCAAGAAACTTGATGTTTAAAGGTCCCTCGGAAATTTAAGTGGCCCCTCGCCATCTCTTCGGGGATCCTTAAATTGCATGTTTGTGGGACTAAATTCGCTCTTCCTTTCGACAGTAGACTACAAGCCTCAATATTTCGCAGCGTTATATTTCCTAGAAGGTAATTCCGCCATAACGTATTCCAACTTCGGGGCTGTAAAATACACTGCAGCGACGGGGTGATTAGACCCAAATAATTGTGTAATATTTTTCGGGAAAACCGTTTTCCAGAAAGAAATTTATTTCCTAACGTTTCCAGCAAATTGGAGGAACGTTTAAGAGTTTGGCTTCATAAATGATTCCTACTGGCTCTGGAGGTGAAGTGTCAGCTGTTTACCTATACACAATACACGTTATAAAGCAATTCAGTTGTACTTCAATTTATGATTTTATTTTTTTCTGGTATCCTTGCATGCTCACAGTTCATGTGTTATTTATATTATCTCCTACTACCACTACAACTGTTTCTGTTTCTTTTTTTTTTTTTTGCGAATTCCTGCTTTCTTACCATTTCAGTTTCCCCGTCTCTTTCTTTCAACTTGTTTGCTTCTTGATCACTACGTACTCCTATTCTCCTATTTTCTAATTATATTTACTTTTATACATCACTGCCCTTTCACTAAAATAATAATATTCCTGTGATACTTGAGGCAGCTAAGCTGTAATCTACCAGTAAAAATCTACCAATCAAAAAAAAAAAAATTCCCTATAATCATTAAATGAATCGAACAGGCTTTGTTCGAATTTCTTTTTCTTTTATATTACTTTCTACCTCAGTTTCTTTCTGGTACAGAGAAAAAACAAAATCTCACGTGCCACTACAATCACAATCAAATTTTCTATTAAAATTGGGAACCGGATTCTAGAACCTTCAATGTTAAGAGACTTCCGGCAAATTCTGAACCCTAAGAGCTCTCAAACGATCAGGTTTAATCCTTCATCTTTAATGGGAAAAACAACTTCTTAGAGTCTCACGAATATCTTGTAAACCTCCAATCCTGAAATGGCATTAGGAGTATGACTCAACGGCAAATTCTCATGAGGGTACATGAACTCTGATTTCAAAGAAATACAGGTAGTTGCAAACTGCGCAGCTATCATGATATCACGTTATGATATCATATTCCAGTTTACTTTAGCAGTGGACTTTATCAAACAATACCGTCTTTCTGGAAGGCAAGCGTTTGTAAAAGTACTTCTGAATCTGCCCTGTAGATTTTAGACACAAATTTTCGATTAACTATGATCTTGAAGAAATGACTCGCCACTCATGTTAGTAACCTATATCCTTATGTATGTAAGCAATGTTCTTAATATCGACAAAAACCCAAAGTGCAAACTCTGTAAAACCAGCCGAGTCTAAATCATAAAATTTGTAGCACAAACAAAAATCACAGATTTTTGTTGGTACTCCTAGTTTTAAAATATGGCCGAAAAAAAATAGCACTTCTTAATCTGCAAGGCCAGCAAAGAATAAAATATAACCTATGAAAAACCGGAATACACGTAAGAGCAACACGACAAGCTTTTCGCATACTGCACAAACAAAGACTTTATCTCTCAAGAAACTGTCAGCACATGAAAAAATGTGCCCTATTCTAGAGCACCCACAGCGAAAGAAAAAAATCATCTCAAAATCTGAATTCCTTCACAGAAGTGGTGAACCAAGAGTACAGACAAATCAATGGCAAAGCTGGATTGACGGGGAGAAACCTTAAATTTATAACTTTCAAAAACATCTGTTTTAAATGAACTATCGTGAAATCTCTCCAAGCCTCAAAATGTGGAAAAAAATATTTAGGTACATTTTAGATAAATTACAAGACATCAGAGGTCCAGATGTGAAGTCAAACAGATCTGTATTGAAATTTGAATTATATACAGACAATAGTCTTTAAAATTTCAAGTTTTAAATTCAGTAGTATGTGGAGAAAATTTACATCAAAATACTGAATAACAACTAAAACCTAAAAAGTAGTCTTGGAACACACCAGAATTCACTATTGATAGTCTCATCCTGTGGGGAAATCTGGAGTTCCAGACAATATACTATGAAAAACCATGTGTAAAATGTAAAGACCTGCATCCTACATTCTGCTGTGCAAAAGGTCCCATTCTAAAACTATTACGTAAATGCTAGGACCTCAAAGTTATTAATCTGAAGAAACGGGAAAGACTAAGTTTTACGTAGAATTAAATTTCAAAACTATAAAAGTTCTGGAAAAGGTAGATCGAGGTAAGACTATCACAGTAAAAATAGACAACACGAAACTGTGAAGTTCTGGCCAAGGTTTAAGAGTTAATACCATATTCATACATGAAAAACATTCAAGTCATAACATTGGGAATTCCAGAGTCAAGAACATCCCTGAATGCCTTTCAGTCGTTTTATTCTCAACGTATTTGACCAAATACATTAAAGTTGCCTATGATAATCTGCACAACTCCAGGCCAGGAAGCTTTCAGATTGCGAAAACCAGCAGCATCTTCGGAGGAAACGGAAAGACTTGACATTATAACCAGAGCACTCAAGACTATACGGCGAGAAGCACAAAAAAATACACCTGATCTAGAATAATACTAGAGCAGAAGACATACTCACACCTAAAAGAGAAGTGGATGTAACATCAAAACTCCAAAAAGAATTATAAAAATACAAGCAACTGGAGCTAAAGACAAAGTGCATAGTTGTCATGACTAAGATGAAATGTTAATTAAAACTCCAGATATATATATAGAAATGGGCCTACAAGATATATATATAGAAATGGGCCTTATTAAAACTCCAGATATATATATATACTATATATATATATATATATATATATTATATATATATTATATATATATATATATATATATTATATATATATATATATATATTTATATATATATATATATATATATATATATATATATATATAAAAATATATATATATATATACACATTATATATATATATATATATATATATATTATATATATATATAAATATAATATATATATATATATATACACATTATATATATATATATACACACATTATATATATATTATATGTATATAATATATATATATATATAAATATATATATATATATATATATATATATATATATAAATATAATATATATATATATATATATATATATATAAATAAATATATATATATATATATATATATATATATATATACAAATTATAAATAAATTATATATATATATATATATATATATATATAAATAAATAAATAAATAAATAAATAATATAATATATATATATATATATATATATATATATATAACAAATAAATAAATAATATATATATATATATATATACACATATATATATATATATATATATATATAAATATATATATATATATATATATATATATATATAGAGAGAGAGAGATATATGTAGAGGGTCATTAAGAAAGAAGGGTAGATTTTGCGAAGAAACTGTAGTAATATCACTACTGAAATATTTGTAGTGAATGAAGCAATAACATCCAAAGAATAGAAAAGTGCGGCAGACATGAGTTAAAGGAGAAGAGTGCAGGAATTTCAAGAAAAGTCAAATTTATGGGTCTTTACAAGCTCAACTTTATAGTCCACGTAAATAAAAAAAAAAGTTTAGGTGAGCTATGATGTAATGATAATTTCCTACAAAGTGTGAAACCAGTAAGTGAAAGAAAGGGACTGTCACGAGGACTATCTAAAAGACATGTCAGCATACTTTGAACCCATTTTTATTTTCCCATTGCTAAAAGAAATCAGTAACCATATCAAATATACTAGGGTGAAGAGAATACAAACACAATTCCTAGAAAATGGCTTGTTCATAGTTGATTTTATGTAAACAAGGAAAAAGGATCCAATTTCAAGAATACAAACGCTGGCACCAACACTAAAGGAGAGGAGATTTGTCAAGACTTATCAAAAGACCAAGAGAATTACAGTTGTGGTTCCCCAAGAGGATAAGTGCTACAAGTCAAAAAAAGTGCAGGCAGTTAAAACACAAAGAACATAAGTGGATAGGCTAAAAGATGAATAAGATATAGGCTCAAAGAAGGGAAACGTAAGGTATTAAGACTCTCAGAAATGAAGTGCAAGAAACATCCTAAATCACAGAAGTGAAGGGGATGGTACACCGCGACTCCACAGAGAAATCTGCATGGAGCATTGAGACACCAAGATGATATGCACAAGAAGCATTGCATCCCTATTCTCACTGAAAAGGCCGTAAAATTTCTACACAGGTTGTCACAGGTGTAATGGCTAGATGTGAAAATACAAGATAAAGGGTTGTGGAAATACTAACACAAACTGCACTGTAATTCACATGAGCAAAGGCATTGTTGCATGGCACATTATAGCAGTAATGCAGCCTCTCTTAAACTAGGGAGTGTCAGTATTAATAAAACTGCCATCAGGGCTGTTCCAAAGTTTTACGGAAGTTAAACGAATTTACCAGTTGCAGCGCGACCTAATAATGCTTGCAAAATTCACACTCCCGTCTTTATAAAACAATGGCCCGAGAATTGTGAAGCAGCTTACACAAATGAATGTCAATGTCTGCTGCTAAACATAAAAAAAATCTCCATCTCCACATAGGAATGAAGGATGCCAGCTTCATATGCATTCTATAATGCAACTGTCTCCAAGGCGTTCAACTTGTGACCTAATCAGTTACATGTAGCCTAGACAGATTCACTGCCAACCTGTCTCCATTGTAGCCTGCCTTACTGAGTGTTCCGGAAATTTTATACCTAAAAATTCCTGTCTATAAACTACTGCACCTGTGAAAAATGAACCATTTTTCTAAACTCAGACTGATCTGCTAATTGTTATAACTGATTACCTATCATCCTATGAACACCTCATCTGTGTATTACAACTCTTTGTGCTGTCTACAGACGACTAAACGTCCATAAAAGTTTTACGGAAAACTGCCATCTCATCATGATCTACACACTCCAGTGGTACTTGCTGTATTATCAAATGATAACTAATATCCCACGATGTGCAACGTTTTAATTTGTTTCCACATATATATTTGTAAATATTAAATGTCAAATACTGTATTTTAAAGTTTTTACTGGTCTTACCTTCGTTAGCTTTTGCCGCATACGAAACCTCGTAGTCAGTTGGTAATGCTTTGCAGAGTGAGTGGGCCACTTCTCCAGGACTGTCTTCCATTGTAGGTCCTTTACTTATTACAAAAGTTTCCTCGACTTTGACTGATGGTCCATTATTGCTCTGCTCATTCTTAAGGAACAGGTATGAATAAGTGACGGCAGAAGTTTCCTGTTGGAATAAACCTTTTGTTACTTTCCTACAGATAGAAATCATAGACAAAGCATTCACAAAACAGCTAAAAAATCCGAAAAAGTTTCGCTGGTCAAGCCTCTCAAACTTAGGTTAATATTCGAAATCAAGTCAGGAAGACTGACAATTTAACTGTAAACGAGAAGAATGAATGACATTTCGTATTAGCCTGCTTGGTACAGTGGCATCTTAGCTTAACTTGGATTCTGGCACTGTAAATGAAGAGAACACAAACTAGGGTAATAGCAGCAGTTTCTTACTGGTATAAACTACGAAACATGGCCCAGCGTGACATCTTCCAACTATTTTAAATTATAATTACCATTATTTAATTATAGAGTGCCTTCATTCTCTATTAAGATAAAAAAAAGACTACAGAATGTGCCTAAAACCTAAAAACAAGAAAAATATTTTAACATATGCAGAGTATGAAGTCTGAATTCATGTGGTAGTTATTATTAACATCATCTCAGTAAATACAAGAACCTTCACAAAAAATAGTTTTCTGGCAACATGAACTATTTTTTTAAGTACTACGAAAAAATAAAGATGGGAGGTTAAGGAACATCAAATACTGCCTAATGTTCAGCATCATTCAGTACAGTGTTACTTACGCAAATTAAGTCATGTGGGAACATTTCAGGAGACTGACTGGTTATTAACGGTGTAATTCTGTTGAATGCTATGTTCCACGTTTTCTGTTAGGACTAGCAGCCACTTCATTTCACAATAATAATGGTAAAATGGAAGCAAACACTGCTGGAACACCTGCACACACTACTGTCATTTTGGTGAATACTCATGTTGTTAATAAAACCCTAAAAACAATAATGGTCCAAGATCACTACCCTGCAGAACATTAAGCATAATCGGTGTTGGTTTACTAAAATTACAGAGTTCTTCTGTCGAGTTCGAATCGCCACACTGTTTAGATCTAAAAGAGCAATACTGGCTGTCAATAAGCGATAGTCTAAAATTTGGGTACTTAAAGGGGTATTCACATTAGCTTATCAGCAAAACTACAGTACACCGGAAGGACTGATATTGGTCTAAACTATTGCAATTAGCACCTTAGTACCCTTGGAACAGGAACAGTATTTCTTAACTTCCAAGCATGTAAATTTTTATCAGAATTGTCAAATGATAAACTGAACTGATTTTGGGATAAAATACAAGAAACATTTTGAAAATAAGAGGTATCCCCTTAAAGATACTGTTTATCTTAACTGTCAAGAACATCCTCAGTCTTTTAATGTGACCACGATAATACAGTAAATATGTTGAGAAATGGCTCAACATCACATTTCCTACAATTGTTAAGCCATAAATGTACTATAAAAACAGCTGTACTTCTTAATTTTGGTTAATTAACAGTTTCCTATCATTTCAGAATGGGAGGGATAGAAGATTCTCTAAAGTTAACGATAATGACTTTAATTTGATCCACCAGGGATAAGGAAAAAGTGTGATTTCGAGTCGGCTGGTTCCTGAATTCTATTAATTTCTCATGAATTCGTATAACACACTTTAAAAATGGTTTTAACCAACGTTTCGCAAAATATAAGTACGAGGGTTAGGTCGCTGTAATAACACGTTAAACTTGATCTGTTTACTGCAATGTCCACCTAGAAGAAAAGTAAAATCACCACTGATCACATGAAAATGAAGGGGAAAACCTTCGAAAAGTCGATAGGATGAAGTTACAATTGACTGCAAATATACTTATAGCAGTACAACCATGTTCTAGTTTCCAGCTGTCATGAGATTTTACCATATTAGTTTCCTATTAATTTGACACTTCTAAACATACCAGTTAACCGTCCAATAGGCTACTGTGTGTGTGTGTGTGTGTGTGTGTGTATGCCTGTAGATGTAAAAGTGATCCAGAATGTCATTTACACTAGCGTGAGAGAGCCGATTGCGGCAGTATGCCTGGAGCCAACTGCGGAAAGGCAAATGCAAGACACTAAACTTCCGAGCGAGGGCGAAAATTTTTATGGTGAACTGTGGTCGGTAATGATGTATGCTTTAATATACAACTGGGATAACTGCGATAATAGTTCGAACTTGAGGAAAACAAACGTTTACTTTAACTTTACTTGATTGTCATTTCATTTACTTTAACTTTAAAACTTGACTGTTATCTTTACTTTAACTTTCATGTGTGTAACGTGAAAAAGTTATTTCAAATGATATATGCCACAAAGCCAGTTTCAGATTAAATTCTCATAATACTTGACCCCTCTAAAAAAATCAAGTTTTTTTTTTTTTTGCAACACAGTCTAGTGTTTGCTTAAGCTTCAGAACAGGGTACAACGGAAAAGGGATATTGCATTCCCACGACAAATTACTAGTGAATGTTGTAATTTGCTGTCATGTACAAAACCACTGCCTCCTGGTTTTTGCTTTCGGTAACCTTTAATTTTTTTGACGATATCATATAGGTTGTCTGCATGAATAGCAAAGGTGTTATTTTTACGTAGATCATCCTCAGCTGGTTGGCAATATGACCGCCAGATATAACTTAAGTAATCTTTAAATGAATATTAAAATATATCTGCCATTTGCCACCTGCTCCACAGAGATCTCTCATTTAGGAGAGAGAGAGAGAGAGAGAGAGAGAGAGAGAGAGAGAGAAAATTTGTCTCAAAATAAAAAATAACCTATGACCAGATGAAAATTCTGATTTCCATTACATGGCCGATAAGACGAAAAACTGGTTCATCTGATAAAAAAAAATCTTAAGACAAATTTTGAAATCAAATTTTTTACTATCATAAACCAAACTCCACTGGTATTAGAGCGGGAAATAAAGCAAGCAGTGTTCTTCAGATATAACAGTTTTGCAAAACTGTCTGACCAGAATCGCTGACTCACAAAGGGTGCTCTAGGAGGCTTGTAACCAGCCAAATCTTAAAGAGCACAGACCTACAAGGCTCATGCCTCCTCAAAATATCTGAGGTGAACTGAAATCAGATGCC
>NC_089796.1:61818862-61838862 GCF_040412425.1 Macrobrachium rosenbergii
GTGATGTTCCGTATCTTTGTTCGATACACGATATCTGTAATATGGCCAGGGAATTGGGATCCCTTCCAATCCACCGGTCAGGAAATGTTTTATTTAGGAACCTACGAACAAGCAGACCCCAATGTGGTAGCGAACCATCTTGCTGGAGAATGATGGTTGGTTGAAGGTCATCTAATTGTGGTGCCACATATTCAGTAGTCAAAAGGTCACGGTAAACATCTACAGCAATTGACTTTGAACCATCCCGGTGAAGGTCCCTAGTCACATGGGGATGTTCTGATCCCCAGATTCTCACACTGTGTGTGATCAGTTTCCCTAAAGCATGAACGGTTGCCTCATCACTAAACCAAACTCGGGTGAGGAACGTTTCATCCTCAGAAATTCGTTCCAGAATGTTAACTGCAAACCCTTTTCGTCTTGGTTTATCATTTGGCTCGACTGACTGTATGAGTTGCACTTTGTAAGTGTACAATCGCAAGCACTTGTGTAGGCCTTTGTGCACTGTTGGATGTGGTAGCTGTAAGTGTCTGGCAGGAGTACGAATGGACCTTGCAGGAGAACGATCAAAGGCTTGTCTTACACGATCGATGTTTTCCTCAGATGTTTTTGGTCGTCCACTCCTCCCTTTATCCAACATTGTCCCTGTCTCCACAAATTTCTTGTGCCACGTGACGGTGGATCTCTTCCATACTTAGTTCTGTAGTTTCTCTGAGTCTGCGTATCCGGTTTTGTTTCAGCCAACCATGACACACATTGTGCCTTTTCTTGAGGAGTAGCCATTTTTTAGGTGTTCAGTAACTTATTCGACAGGGTACTTGAAACACACCAACGCAACGGGATTAAAAATTTTGATAACTGCTGAGTACATGCAACAAATCTGATTAGGATACCTCATCAATGGCTTGTGTAATATATTTTATAAACTGTAAAGAGACTTTACGGACACCCTGTACTTCGTCTACGAATACTAATGTCCCGTATTTAGCTCCATTGCCACTTTTAAAATCTGCCAATCAGCGCGGTTTTTACCGATATGATAAGGACGGGGAAAAGGGAAGGTCAGCAGGGGGTACTGTCTTGTTACATTAAGGTGGCCTTGTGTCCGCACAAGTTCTTGCCCATCCCAGCAGCTTATAATCCAAGGAAGGGGACAGGGTTCAAACTTATTAGGGAATGAAAATGTTACACACAAGTTGGGGGAAATGATTAAAGACACCTGCCCCGAGTACGGCTTTTGGGGTTCCTTTTGCTTTTCTAATGAAATAATGGTGCATCTTCAAACTCGTCCTTACTACAAAAATTCTAGTATGCTGCAACCTTTGAACCAATTTAACATAACTTCGACGATCGGTTTTAACTGATATACTGTAGGCGGAGAGAGAAGAGAGAGGGAGAGATCGAGACCGAGAGAGAGAGAAAGAAATTATGACAGAATGACAATTAAACGTAAAATTCTACTAAATTATATTTCCTCTTATTCTAAGCAGGAAAAGTGACACTGTGCGGTTAAAGCAATGTGCTTGAGTACCGGACGAATAAAATCAGTTGTCTGCAGTTATCAATAAAATTGCCACCTAGAGTGATGTAAGTTAACCTATTCACATTCTGCCAGAGTCAAAAACCAAAACCCCGCGCTTCAAATAGCATGTCATGTGAGTACCATGAACTGAAAGGACTAGTAAAGGAAGACGTAACGAAGCGCTTTCTTATGTTTAAAACACATGCAAGAAATTTTATTAGAAAAGTCAATACCAAATGACACGCATAGGAAAATAAAACTGACCCAATTTTTGGCCAAATGGACTCTCCGGGCTTGGATTCGAACGATTTCAGATTTACTCTGAGTGAGCCCAATTTCGCCTCATATAAGGCAATTTTGAAAATGGGACCAAATTTCCGCCTTGCGATAAATAAATTCATTCAAAATAATTTAAAGGAAAGAATTTCAATGGGTTGGATCTAGGTTTTGTTGATGGGTATGGAATAACTGTCCAATACTAGCTTTCATCATGGCACTTAATAATGAATATATTAAAGCAAAATTATTAATTTATATCAGTCCGAATTGCGAAATCTAACGGATAATTAGGATTCAAATCCTTGGTATTCGTAAATAATTCAATTATTACAAAAGTTTTAATTCCCTATTACGTTTATAATAATGACCATGATTCTTATAATACTCGATAAATATGGCTTGAAATTGTTTTTATTTAACTAACAATCTTATGCCCACAGATTTTTTTCTAGTTTCCATGCCAGTTTTTCCGTTAGTTCTTGAGCAATACTTATCAAAAGATTATTAATGCACATTATGAACACATGTTTTCTGTTCTAAATGATTTTATCTGGCAATTTTTAAAAATCAACACGAGAACATTTCGCTGTCCAAAGGTAGGCTAGGAGTACACCTTTTACCCGTAGCAGGTACAGGTCAGTTCTAGGGGAAGTTAAGGGACAGTTTACATTATCCCTTGGGTTTAGATATACAGCATTCACAAACACCTTAGACATTAAGTATACTTAATTAATAGAACATAAAATTTCGATATTTTGTATCCCTACATAAAAACATTACTTTGACATTGTTGGGACGAGGAGATTCCAGACTAAGAGAGCTACATTAAATACTGTATACAGCACCTTACGATAGGGCACACATCTCGCACCATTAAGATAAATTTCATATATGGGAACCTTTAATACAGATTATACATTTCGCACCTGGCTGGACAAACGGGACTCTGCGCCTCCCGAGAGGATAGGATAGACAGCATAATGATATTTTAAAAGAGTGCCTTGTGCCTAACTTATAAGAGTAACAGTTGTGTTAATGTTGTATACCACAAAGGGCACAAATATTTTTCCAATTAAGGGTACCTTGTGTTTAACCTATATTTAGCACACTCACACATAGGTTAAACATAAGGTACCCTTGGAAAAATATTTGTGCCCTTTGTGGTATACAACATTAACACAACTGTTACTTTTATAAGTTCGGCATAAGGCACTCTTTAAAATATATTAAAAATGTCAACCTTAGCATAGGTTGAGCTATATGTCACACTTAGGATAGGTTAGATAGGTTACACATCACCCTTAGGATGGGTTATGCATAAGACAAAGTTAGGTTAAACTTACAGCACAGATAACACAGATCACACACATCTTTAGGACGGGTTAGGTATACAGCACGAGAAATTACACATAGGGTACCCTTGGGATATGTAAATGCTTATAGAACACTTAATGCAGGTAACGTAATATTTTGATAAGTAAGGTATATATCACACTTAAAATGTGTGACACACATTACACAGATTGCACATATGATGCCATTATGATGGGTTAGATGTATGGCGCACTCAAAATAGGCCATACATTTACATGACTTATCAACAAGCATCAATAAGTTCAACAATCATCAAATAAATAAGGCAAACAAAGTAACTGGCTCACTCCTTGTAATTACCCAAAAGAACTGATCAATTTCAAAATTCATGGCAATTCTAAGGCAAGAGCAAGGAACTGCTAAACAGTGTATCTCAGCTTCTGAGGGTTACAAATTGTCTAGATGGAGAATCATTGTAAACATTTCATAGTCTCAGGTGAAGTACAAGTATTACACTTGCCAATTTCCTATAACATATAAAGCTAAATAGAATAACTTTTTCTTTACAAAACTAGTAGTTTTTGAGTACAGATTTTTAAAATAATTATGCACCTTCATTATGAGATCCAGAGTATTGATATCAGAAAATGTGATGGCAATTTATGAGAGCACCTAGACAGCTAATCGTGAACTTAGGAATGTTACATACCTAGACCAACATACCTTCTGTCTATATATGCCTATAATATGCTAATGTAGGGTTCAGTGATGAGTGGGGTGGTCCTGACTGGATGATGGTAAGTTTAAATGTGGGGTTTATTACCAATAGACTGCTTGTTATACAGATAATACATGGACACTCATTGTATTTTATAAAACTCTATACAGATACTTGTGGAAATATCTTTAAGTAAAACCCTGATCTTCAGAATCTAGATGAGACACCAAGTAACAGTGGGCAAAGTGTGCCAAGTCAATAAGATCCAGGAAAGGGAGCAAGGCTTGATACTAGCGTGAATCAAAGATTAGAATATTGATACAGCATGTGTGTCTGCACATTATGAAAGGCTAGAGATACAAACCTGAAGTCTTTCATGTGGATGCCGCCAGTGAAAGCTGGTATGCTTGTTAAGGCTCGGTAACAAAGTGGTTAACTAGTGGGAGATGAGTGGGTTTGGGGGACCCACCCCTTCACTAGGTAAGAAGCGTCACTTTCCCTTGGGCAACATGGACAAAATTTTAGGGTTGGTTAGAGGTGGGATTAGGATGAATCTTAAAGTTTGTATATTTAGGGAAAATGCAGATTTTCTTAAAAACTTGTGATTTGTTCTTACAAGAATACAAGTCTTAAATCTGTTATATGGAAATTTACTCCATTGGCTGGAAGTACTGTCCAGAGATCATGTCTGGTGTTAATTCTCCAATTCGGAATGTCAGCTTCCCATTTATACATTTGAGCACCCTGGCATATGTGACGGAGAGAATGACAGGACCCTCTGCCAATCTACAAAAACAAAGAACCTAGGCCTTCTCAACTGAGGCAAAAGACCAGCTTGGGAGGTAGCATAATATCATCGCATCCCAATTAAGTATGCTACATATCATCACAAACACACAGGCACATAGATACACACACACCATTTTTTTAAAAAGGGACAGAGGGAGTCACATCTACTGACTAACAAAATCCAGAGATTGGGAATTCTGTTTAGTAATTAACCTGCATCTGGTATATCCAGCAAGGATATGACCACTAGCTGGTGGGTCGAAGAAGACAGAAAAAGAAAGAGAAAGAATATCGGTTATCTTGCTCTTATCTGACCTTTAATAACTGTAAACCACAGTGAGATTCTGCTCTGGCCTAGCAGAGCTCAGGCAGCTAACAGTATGTTGAGCAGCCACCACATGCACTAGGTATCCAAAGACTTGTCAAGGTGGTTTGGCAGTGCCAACCTGCTCTCAGTACCTATGAAACCGATTAGTTCCTTACAAAAGTTTGAGAGCCCTGGCCCAAGGTATACAGTAGCATAGGGTCCCTGGCCAAACAACTCGTATGTTTGCTTGATGACTTCTAAGGCCAGAACAAGAGTGTGTTTTTGGATACTTCTTTTTTTGTGCCTGCCTGTATTAATGAATAGTTGTCAACACCTGGGCACATGATGGCCAGTCCTGAGCAGGTAGTGCCATAAAACCTGCACTGGACATAATAGTATCTCATCTTGGTCATTATCTACAAAAGTCCGAAAACAATGATATCTTACCTCTCATAAGGAACTGATGGGTTCTGAGTTTTTGACGAGGTCAGGAACCAACAAGAATGAGAATGATCCACCTGCCTGCGAGTGCTGCCCTTAACTATAGAGGCAATGGAATTCACCTATTCTCTTCACTGATGTTAAGGTTGTTACAAAGTCTTGATCATATGGCATATGAGTGAGACTACAGAGAATGAGTGGGTCATGTTATATTCTGGATATTCTGGAAGCCTGAATTTGCAGGGTGAGCAAGACTGTTTAACCCTTTCACTGCACAAGACTGATCTCCTCAGTCATCGAAAGGTCTTATTCATAACATGGGATCTCAGTTATCATTCCTCTGAATCTAGTTAAGCAGCTAATAATAGATAATGTTTTCCCTCATCAATGAAAGCAGCTTTTATCTATATTGTAGCGACAAATGGCAACATTTGATTTCCAACTTCCAGGATAATCTTAGGACAAATGTGATGAAGGAAGTAAGTTTCTCTCGATAATGAAGTATTACAGAGTTTTTTTTTTATTTGGAAATGACAGTGATAGTAGACCTGAACTCTCAGATAGTTATGATAGTGACTAGTGAATATGGTGATGTTTATTATACTCGTATCATAGTTTTAGACTAACCTGCCTTAGAAAATGTTTTGACTTCAGGTTTTATCAGAGATCATCATGAATCAAAGGAAATGACAGAGGAGGAAGCAGATCTGTCAAGCACCAGAGGTGGTGTGAGTGAACAAAGAAAACGTGATACAATTTGGACATGGAAGACCCTTGGAGACTCAGTTCGTAAAAAATGAGTGCTCTGAAACTTTTATTGGAGATAATAAACTCACATTTTCTACAGAATGCCAAGTCTGTTCTTTTTTTTTTGACTGAGGGTTTTCCAGAGGAAATTTTTGGCCAAGGTCATGCAATCAAGGTTTGTAATAAAGATTTTTAAACTGAAAAATAAAAATGGTGTTACTTTACTACATGCTTCTTTACTCCATGCTTCGAGAGGTATCACAAGGAAATGAATCACTCATCAAAGCTACATAATGCAGTATTTTATCACTCTCCTATAATAAAACATTACAGCAACATAATAGTACAATGTAATATTATAAGTTATGAAAAAAACAAAAAATTTAAGTACCAATATAAAAGGAAGAAAATTAGTCAGTTACACAATTAGCAGGAAGCAGATTTTGTCACTAGTGGCGATAACAGGCTCGCAGCGAAAAGGTTAAGGCTAATCAAAAATATGGGAAACTTTACCTAAACAGATGTCCATGCTCTTATGTTGAAAGACCTGGGAAAGGGACGCGTGGTAACTCTTAGTCGCGGAAGGGAGCTTATCACTATGGAGGTAGGATAGTAACTCTATGTTCTGCTAAATCAGGGCATCCAGCGTTTGATTGATACCAACCATAAAATATAGTCCACTTTGCCTGGTAAACATCTGCAGTAATCATCTGACTGTACCAGACACTCCGGACGATCTCCAGCCATGAAAGGTGAGCAACTGCATGGAATGATGATACTTAGAAAGTGTGAGTACTAAAAATAGTGTAGGCCATAGGGCTAGTTATCTGTGTCTGAACAAGATGGCAACAATAGCTGACTTGTGGATAAAATGTTTCTTCTCTGCTAAACAAACTTAGGTTGGGAATCAGTTACCAGAATTGGGAATGGGCCAAGACGAAATGTGTACCTTCTAGCTGTTAATTTCCCACTATATAACAGTGCTATATAGTGCCCTATGCCAGGTAATGAGCAGCACCCTAAGTTAGATTAGTTTAGGTTAGGTTAGGATTCATTCCTGTAACTGCTACATTATATTTTCATGCTATATAAATTTTTATGGTGAGTGCTGTTGTTTACTTTTTGCAGATTGCTGTTTTGATATTCATGGTAGTCTACCTTAATATCAGTACTGTTCTCGATATTTGAGTTTTTATGTTATGTTTAAAAGTTTCCTTTATATGCATAACACAAAATTTATTCTGAAGCCCATGGAAAATTTATTGATACCCAAGTGTTGTTACCTAATTGAACACTAAGTTCAAGCTTTATTTTTCAACAATCACACGAGTGGAGCTCTGGGTCAAATTTTTCTTGTCCCAACGCATTGCAGGTAAGGTTCGCTAGTGACTTTGGAATATATTTTATTATTTCCACCAGGCTATGTGGGTAAGTGAACAATGTTGAAACTTGATTGGTTAGTTTACGTTTGGCCAACTAAGTAGAATTTGGAATTCAGTTATTGCTTAAAAAACACCAGTTTCAGTTTGCAGTCATTGCCCCTTTGGTGCATATGCGCAACTTTTGTTCCTTAGATTATTCAAGTTCATTTGCATTTTTTTGTGTACGTTTTGAACGTTTCTGACATTCATTTCAATAACATGTTGCTACTTTTAAAGATACTGGAACCCCTTATATCCTACAATTCTGGTAGGCCACAGTGGGAACTGAGGTTTTTGGTGTGGAAAAATATGAGTGGAATGAAAGGGGTCTATCCTAACATCTTTGTGATAGCCTCTTATTGTAAATTCTGATTTTGATTAGGGTAAGATTCATTGACTGCTTGGTTCTTTGAAAAAATATTACAGTAAATCATATTCATATCCCAGAGCTGAAATATCATATTTGCTGTTCATTTTGGTAGCAAATTAGTAGGCTAGGCCTAGATTCAGCGATACTGAACCCCTCTTATATCGTATAAGTATGGGAACCAGAATGGAAAAATGGCTTTCTGGGTGGAAAAATACAAGATGTATTCTAATATCCCCATAGTAGCTTTTCAAGTTCTGAATAAGTTTAAGCTATGAGTTACTGCAGATTTTCTAGTGACGTCATGCACTGGGTCAGTAAGAACCTGGTAATTTTAACTTATGTTTTGGGGGGGATAAGTAAAAGACCTGGGGCCCAGGTTGGGTTAGGTCACAACCTTATTATATGTTTTAATTAACAGTGCCCTATTTAAGGTTAGGTGCGGGATTCAAGGCGGGTGAAGAACCCGCGACTTGACAAGAACCAATGCCTTGATAAGAACCAACGCCTATAGGTTAGGTTAGGATAAATACATCCCTGTATTTCACTAGGTTTTGTGTCTTCCCCACCCTAAAAACACCACTGTCCCACTTTATTTCCCAATAATTGTAGGATAACTCGATTACTGATAAAATAAACGTCAGAAAAGTTAGAAGCATACATTAAAATACGGGCAAAATTATTTTTTTAACTTCAGAATACAAAAACCCAAGTTTAACACTAGAGTGTCCTGGGTAAGCAATAATTCATAAAAAACCGGACTGCCGGTCGGAAAAATACTGTACATGATTCAAGTACATCTACTTGGACAGCAGTAATTAAAGTATTCCAGTACCTGCAAGATATGCATAAAACGCGAGATGAGTCAATAGTGGCGAGAATGAATGTGTCATATCATTATGCACCATTAAAATAGTTTTATTACTGAAAACCAGCAAATGAAACACCAAAAGTATCTAAGCCTACCGATATAGGCTACATGGATACAGTAAAATACAAGGTATTGCCTATTTAGGTCACAACCACATTGTGTATATCAGCTTCCAAATACATAACTCACTTTGATTTACAACTCATGACATTAGTACATCTACTATAATTGGACTTCTAACAACCCTGTACACTTCTAGGAGTCTAAAAGGAATGTTGTAAATAACCGGCCATGACTCCGAGTTGCCTACCTGTTGCAAGGAGACACTCACAAGCAAAATTATCCGGCCAATGCTAGCTAAAGCGCGAAAGAAGCATTGTATCCGTATTGTACAGTTGTACTTAACAACTTGCACCATTACTTCGCAGCACTGAAAAAAAAAACTCACAGAACGAACGTTTTCAAACTGAATGTAGTGTACACTAAGCTCTCTCAACTCTCAAGTTCTCAACGTCGGAGCTACAGAATCATTGTCAGTGACAAGTGCCTAGAGTTGCCAAGTTTTCCAGATGAGAAACTCTTACTAAGGCCGTCTACGAGTCTATGACAGCTACAAGAGTTTAACCCTTTTTCATTCTAATTGGGAGCAAGGTCACAATAAATTTCTCCCACCTGAGAATGCTTTGAAAAGAAAATTGTATTATTTCTTGCAGCATAATAGGAAAAATAAAATTGGAATAATAGTTGCGCTCCGTGCCATATTATATTTGGAAAGACGAGGAATAAAATTTTACTCTTTCAAGCATACATGCAAGTTTACATAAAAAAAAAAATGTCCTCCATGGGAGTGTTTCGTCCTCAAATAGGGATTTATAAACATATTTTTAGGGCTGGGAAACAAAACTTCAAATGATAATAGTAAAAATAATAGGGTAGTATATGTCCTTACCTTAAAAGCAATGTTACATCATCGCTTGCACCAGATGCAGAGGATAGCTAGACTCGTCAAAGTAAATACTTACTGCTGCAGCATTTGATGAGTAGGGACAATATTTTTGAAGTACTTTTCTGAGAAGTCTAATGACTTCTGATACGAATTATGGCATTTAGCTTTGTCACTTCCATACTGAAGCTTATTTTTTTCACATTATTCATCTGAGAAAAAATATACAGGTATTTCAACTCGATAAGATATGAACCTGTTACACTTTTAGCACCTGTACCTACCCAACGCGCAACACAAACCATATTTTTTGTTTATTACTTACCTCTTCAACCTATTCGTGATGAATAATTTTCAGGTAATTACTGATGTGAAAATAAGTGTTACACGATTATTATCTTTACTTACAGTTTAACGTAGCGAGGCTGGGAGCCAATTCGTGTTTGCACTAAGATAAAATTGATAACTAAATGTCAGTACCAATCATTTATTCTGCAAAAACTACATACACGCACATATACATATATACATGTATATAAACATGTTATTTAAAATATTTTACCATGACAAAGCCCAAAAAGAGTCAGATCCTACTGAGAAGACCAATAATAATTTTTTTATTCTAAAAACAAGCAAAAAAAAAAAAAACATATTTACCAAAACAGCAAAACAAGAATTTTTCGAGAGCAATTAGTTTCAAAAAGGCCAAATTCGAGGTTTTGGACGTGAAATGGACAGCCTGATATCAACTAAACTACAGTATTTCCACCGCCTCGTGAATCGGTATGCACGAGCTCTCTCTTCCGGTGCGCCTAGAAGCCAGCCACTTACGGTACTCAGCGTCTCACGGTAGTGTGCTTACAAGCATTCCAAGTCTCCTGAGTGCTTAAGAGGAATGTACCCACCAACACGAAGGCTTATTTCTTAGCTTTTATTACTTTCCTGCTTGATTTTGAATTTGGAATGCGTTTTTGTGCTCTAACAAGTCAACTCTCTCTCTAACTCTCTCTCTCTCTCTCTATAATTTACTGTATATATATATATATTTATATATATATATATATATATATATATATATATATATATATATATATCTAAGTATATACTTACATACATATATATATATACATATACTTACATATATATATATGTAAGTATATGTATATATATACATATACATATATATATATATATATATATATATATATATATATATATATATATATATATATATTTCATACATATACATACACAAAACACACACACTCACACACACACACACACACACACATATATATATATATATATATATATATATATATATATATATATATATATATAATTATATATATATAATATATATGTATGAGCTACTATCACAGAAAGTCTTTTCCATAATAATGTAAATAGACCTATTCATCGCCAGTAATAACATACACATTTTTTAATTAACACGGTAATATAAATATATGTAACAAAGGGCATACTTAGCAGCGGAAAACAGCGGAGAATGGAAACAGAAACCTGCCTGGAACTGATTCGACAGCGTTCATTTGACGTCAATTATTCAAACTTTCAAAACATCCGAACTGGTTTAAAAACGTTCGGACTGGTTTAGCATATTGAGGCTTACGGAAGCATGAAAAGTAAAATAATATGCCGGCCTTTTTCCAAAATACGCAGCCCTCGACAACTATATTATTTAAAAGATTAAAAAAAAATAGTTCATTCAGTGTAATGAACATTAACGAACAAATTATTACACGCGGATGTAATCGCTAAAGGGACTGGTTTGCATAAAACACGATTCATCGGAAAATGCTCCCCCATTCATTATACTCGTAAATAAACATCGTATTGATGGTACTCATCATTATGGAATGATATTGTTGATTACCGGCTATAATGACGATTTAATTTCTCACCTCACTGAGTAATGCAGCAATATCATTAGCATGACCCATATTCCCCACAATAAATTTGTTTGTGAATTACTGATATCGCAGACTTCGCCCGATTGACTTGACCAAATAAATATTTAAAGAGGATGCCGGGCACACAGTACCTCCCTCGAATAGTTTACGATTAATGGGGTATGGAAGAAAAGAAAGGTTCGAAAGGAGTGATACATTACGTAAGAATAAACAGGAGAAGTTATGAGACGGTTAAATATGTCTGTTCTTCCGTGCTTTAAGAATCAGGTTACTTGTTACTCACGCTTGGTATTTAATTTAGAGAATGTGGTACCCTACCTCAAAATTCCTGTAGCTTACGATCCTTGATTACTTAGAACAGAACTTAAATACGACAGCTCTTCATCCGGTCAAAATCCCATCCTGGGAATTAAAACGACTTCCTTGAAAAATTAATAAACTAATTATTATTATGCAGAGAGAAAAAAAAGAACAAATAAAAAACAAAGATTGTACGCACACATTTACACACATACACACATAAATATATATATATATATATATATATATATATATATATATATATATATATATATATATATATATATATATATATGTGAAGATATACGTATTTTCTTGTTGACGGCTCAAAACGAACGAATCATGGGTACAAAAATAAAACCTATCAATCGTCACATGGATTAGTGAGAGAGAGAGAGAGAGAGAGAGAGAGAGAGAGAGAGAGAGAGAGAGAGACACTAATGGAAATCAGTCATTGAAGAAAAAAAAAATAAGCAGAAAAAGACGGAGATATCGGGCACGAGGCCAAATCGAGGGAACTGCTACCCTCTCAAAAACCGCGACTGGCCATCAATGATGGCCTGATACGACCGCAACTCCATAACCCCACACCTCAATCAAGCCAACCATCTTTTCCTCGATTCTACGTCCTCTCCTCTTTCCTCCTCTTTCCTCTCCTCTCCTCTCCTCTTTACTCTCCGCTCCTTTTTCCTCCTCTTTCCTCTCCTCTCCTCTTTACTCTCCTTTCTTCTCCCCTCCTGTTTCATCCTCTTTCCTCTCCTCTTTGCTCTCTCTCCTCTCCTTTTCACTCACCTCTCCTCTCCTCTTTACTCTCCTCCTCTTTCCTGTCCTCTTTCTTCTCCTATCCTCTCTCTCCTCTCCTCTTTACTCTCCTCTCCTCTCCTCTTTCCTCTCCCTTCTCTCCTTTCCTCTTTCCTCTCCTCTCCTCTCCTCTCCTCTCCTCTCCTCCCCTCTCTCCCTCTCTCTCCTCTCCTCTCCTCTTTGCTCTCCTCTCCTTTTTCCTCTCCTCTCTTCTCCTCTCCTCTCCTCTCCTCTTTGCTCTACTCTCCCCTCCTCTCCTCTCTCCTCTCCTCTCCTCTTTCCTCTCCTCTCCTCTCCTCTTTCCTCTCCTCCCCTGTTTACTCTCCTCTCCTCTTTCCTCTCCTCTCCTCTTTGCCTCTCTTCTCCTCTCCTTTCCTTTCTTCTCCTCTTGGAAACTCTCCTTCGAGGACGAATTCCTTCTACAAGATCGAGTTGCCAAGGACAAACAGGGTGGTCACCCACTTAGCATACTTTCTTTGAGATACGAAGATTGACGAGAGAAAAATTTGTTGCGCATAAATATAGAAATCCATCGTAAGGCTGAACTAAAAGTTATTAACTCAAGTACGCTGCAAATATTTGCGGTAATGCAACTCCCGGTTTGCGAACGATTAAACTGGGGTAGGAAGAACGGATTTGCTTGGCAAATAAGTATCAATTTCTTTTCACGAAAACAAGAACAATTAGGTTAACAATGACACTAAAGTTGATAAACATAAGTGTCTTAAAATTTACTCAGTTATCTGTTTGTGGTCTTCGTTTCAATCAAACAATCAATTAATCAATCAATCAATCAATCAATTATTATTATTATTATTATTATTATTATTATTATTATTAATATTATTATTATTATTATTATTATTATTATTATTATTATTATTATTAGTACTGGAATAAATTTTAGTGCGGAAGAATACAAACGAAATTAAATCAAATAAATGAACATTATGTGAATGTTATGAGTTATTAACACGGACAGTGATCATGAGGACATTATGCTGACGGCTTAGGTGTCTTAATTAATTTATGGATAACCAAAGGTGTCTGGCAAGTTATGGGTAGAGCCCAAGAAGTCTGACAGTTGCTGGAACGTGCAATACTTTCAATACAAAGCTGCCCAGTGAATTGCAGGAGTTAAGTGTCCGATAACTAGTTATTATCATTGTTAAGTTGATTATGCAATTACCATCACAAGCCAGGGAATCCTGTAGTAAGTTGCTGGAGAGGCAAAGTGTTCTAAAACACGTCATACTCATGGACAAGATGTCACATTTACTATTGTCGAGGCAAAGTACCTAACAGTAGTTAATGAAACGGTAAGTGTCTGTAATCGTTAGTGGCAAGGAATTATCTATAACATATCAACTAGCAAGGAATTATCTATAACATCAACTGGCAAGGAATTCTCTATAGCATCTACTGGCAAGGAATTATCTATAACATCTACTGGCAAGGAATTATCTAATTTATAACATCAACTGGCAAGGAATTATCTATCAACTAGCAAGGAATTATTTATAACATCAACTGGCAAGGAATTATCTATCAACTAGCAAGGAATTATTTATAACATCAACTGGCAAGGAATTATCTATAACATCAACTGGCAAGGAATTATCCATAACATCAACTGGCAAGGAATTCTCTATAACTTCAACTGGCAAGGAATTATATATAACATCATCTGGCAAGGAATTATCTGTAACATCAATGCGCAAGGAATTATCTATCAACTAGCAAGGAATTATCTATAACATCAACTAGCAAGGAATTATCTATAACATCAACAGGCAAGGAATTATCTGTAACATCAATGCGCAAGGAATTATCGATCAACTAGCAAGGAATTATCTATAACATCAACTAGCAAGGAATTATCTATAACATCAACAGGCAAGGAATTATCCATAACATCAACTGGCAAGGAATTCTCTATAACATCAACTGGCAAGGAATTATCTATAACATCAACTGGCAAGGAATTATCTGTAACATCAATGCGCAAGGAATTATCTATCAACTAGCAAGGAATTATCTATAACATCAACTGGCAAGGAATTATCTATTACATATCAACTGGCAAGGAATTATCTATAACATATAAACTAGCAAGGAATTATCTATAACATCTACTGACGAGGAATTATCTACAACATATCAACTAGCAAGGAATTATCTGTATCATATCAACTAGCAAGGAATTATCTACGACATATCAACTAGCAAGGAATTATCTATAACATATCAACTACCAAGCACTTATCTATAACATATCAACTGGCAAGGGAAAAGATACTATGTAATCTAGCAGCCTATTATAATAATACTCTTTTTTTAGACCTTGCAAAGAACGATACCTGACTGTTGTTGCTAGGGATAACAAATGTAGCCAACAAAGAAACTGACAAAGATACTTGTTAATTCAGAGAGCAATTCTCATCACATAAAATCTTGAATTAATGAAAGCCAAACGATTATACTTGAAGAGAGCTTTGTGGCCTTTTTAAGATTCAGTGACAGCAAATGCCTGCGGGTCCGCAGGCAGGTTTAATTAAACAGTCCTCGAAAATTGGCGTAGTGCGAACAGCTATCGTCAAGTTTGGCCCGAAAATCTATTATAATTGTCTTTCCCTTTGTGTATTAGCTTTTAGCGCCTTTAGACGATTGTATATCGAAGTTCCATATCAAGAATTATACCCATATAATTTAGCTACAAATGTATTATGATACTGTAATAACAGGCTTAAAAATTCCCGATGTTTACCGGAATGGTAATGATAGAGACAAAGTTGACATCCTAACAGATTTTTCTACATCACGAGAGAGAGAGAGAGAGAGAGAGAGAGAGAGAGAGAGAGAGAGAGAGAGAGCAAAGCTGAAGTATTTAATAAACACTTCAAACAAATCTCTCGAGTTGAATCATTTTCGTAAAACGACGACCTTTATTTTCTCTGCGAACTTAATTTTTTTCGTTTCCGCTCGAGACTGCAACGCTTGGTATGCGCACTATCGACAGAGCAATTGTAATAAACTTGAATAATACTGCCAGTTCTGTCTGGGAAGAGACATTCCAGATTACATAGAGGGCGAAGGCCATCTTAGATAACACACAACAGAAAACTGTCCTGAATAACTTAGGTCTTGAATGGCTGGGAATTTTCTGTGCTTACTTCAACCATAACTTTTTATTATACGGGGCTGTCCAGGCAGGAGCTGTTTGTTGTGGAAGCCAGTGAATGTAAGCAATATCTTCTGTTTTTATAGTAACAAGAAAGGGGAAATGAAACCTTACAAGATGGAGTCCATTATCTAGCACTGTGGATTGTCATGGACATAATATAATAGCATACTTAATACTTTTGAAGGCAAGTCATTCACGTCTAATTCAGACGTAAGAATTGGTGGCAACAGAAGGTGTCAACTGACGTGCACATATACTGGTCAGTTTTCTTTAGAGAGAGAGAGAGAGAGAGAGAGAGAGAGAGAGAGAGAGAGAGAGAGAGAATAATAAAACAATGAGTCCAAGAGTTAAATAAATGTATGTAGCCTCATCTACGATGTCATTTAAAAAAAAAAAAAAAGGGAGAGCCAGCACTCTAATATATCAGACTACAGCTTTCCTTCATATTTAACTGCTTTGAATACACTCTGTCTCCTTTCCAGTACTGTGTAGCAAACCAGTTAATCATTAAATAGCAATAGCGGCGTTGAGCATTCAGAAAGCGTAGGAATTTGTTCGGTGGTAAAAACTGGCTGTTATTCCTTACACTAATGACGTTTTTCTAGACAGCCATACAACATTTAAATAACTTACTTTTTTAAAAAATGCAGTTCATTTTTATTGCATTCGTTAGGCATTGTGGGATTTATTTCTTGTTGATATTACAACTAACAAGATCGTAGTAATTTTCAATCCTTGTCACATATACGTCTTAAAATGTTTAATAGTTTCATACCCCTTGCCATCTCATAGTATAAGAGAGCAATTTGCTGCATGGACACATTATAATTAGCTCTGCCTTGTCTACATGGATTCCAGGCACTCCTTGAAGCGACCATCAAAAGAGCGGTCCGAACAGCCCCCGCGGACGTTGTACGAGATAAAGATTGATGAGGGTAAAAATGATTTGATCTATCGTCGAGAGATTGATGGAGCAGAACTGATATGGCGACGAAGTCTTCATCTCCTCGTCTCTATAATTCAAGCCGTGTCTTTCACCGAGGCTACTGTTACAGCTACTACTTCTTCTTCTCCTTCCCCTTCATCTTCTTCTTCTTCTTCTTATTCCTCCTCCAGGACATCCGGTTTCAGGTCATCAATCTTCGGACGCGTCCAAGATGAAGATGGAGCCTACATCCCCTTAAAAGAGGGAGCTGTCGCTGAGGTTTTTCGTCCAGATTCGTCGATCCGGCATCCGATGGAGAATGGGTGTAATTGTAAGGGGAAAAACCCACCTGGAGTAATGGAAGCGGGCTTCGTTAGCAATTGCAAGATTTAAGTTGTTTATTTGAAAAGTTTTCTGTCTAGTTTTACAAGTAACCTTTACAGTAGGACTTATTTTTCTCTCTCATACACGCAATGCCATATTTTATGATTAATAAATACTTGAAGTAAGAGTGTCTGGATCATGCGCTTATTAGGGAAAATTAAAACCTTGTGCTCAGAAGCTCAAGAATACGGGAAACATATGGAACATATAGGCCCTGGGAATGTTGGTGATAAAACTGACGGAGATGTAACGAGGGAAATATCGATGATTTTTTTTTTTTTTGTAGAAGGTAATCTGTGACAGAAATTAGTACTTTTCATGATAAAGGCAAACCTGATGTTAGAATCTGCAGATGGAAGAGGGATTGGTTTCGTGAAAAAGCGGGTCTCAGACAAGAGTGAGTTGTGAGACATAAAAAAAAATAGGGAAAGGAGAACTGTATGTGGAAGTTTTGAGAATCAGAAAAGGGTTCCTGACTTTGAGAGTGAAATGCCCGAGATTTGTAATGTAAGATGATGGCAGCGAAGAGAAGATGCAAAGACTGGGGACAGAGATGGGAAGTGTTTGATTTTCACCGATTATTGGGAGCTGATATAAAAGATGAAGGAAAAAATGAGTGCTAGCAGAGACTGTTGATCATCTCTTAAACAGGAATGAAATGGAGACATTAAATACAAATGGAAAAAGAACGGTACAGACTACTGATATAAATTTTTGCAGGTATGAGTATAAGCAAGGTTGAAAGGATCAAAGGCAAAGTGAAATGATGAAGGCTTAGTACACAATGTTAGCATAGTCGAAAAGATAGCCCAGAATTTCGAGGTGGTCTGGTCATGAAGGAAGAAAAAAGAAGGAGCAATTATTTGTTGAACAATGTGAGCAATTTGGAGGCTCTAAGAGGAAGTAGGAAGGGGAGATCGACAAAGTGTTTGCAAGATACAGAAGAGGGAGAGGGAACATGCAAAATAGAGGTGCAAGGCTAGTAATGAAAAGGATGTCGATGCACTGCTGGTGAGTTTACTGTGTATGCATATGAAGTGGCTGATGCGGCAGAAGTTTTATACACAATGGAGCTATCTTTGATTCGCGGTTAAGGGATGAATGTAGCAATGACTATAATCATGTATATGTATATATATATATATATATATATATATATATATATATATATATATATATATGTATATATATATATATATATATATTGTTAAGTGGGAAACCACTTTCAAAGCAAACCCAAACCTCCAAACTGCCCTGCATCCCAAAATAACGTAATTTCATACTAAGACCTAACTGAGGAAGGGCGTGAGAAACTCAGCCCCTATGTAAATTTCTCTCCATGCTCCCCTTTTTGGTGTGTCTGTTTATCTTTTCTAAAGACCTGGTGACTGCTTGAATTACCTTTTTTCAGATAAAAGGCAAATGGAGACAAAAATCTGCCAGAAAGGTTGAGTCCCGCATAAAAACTGGCAAACATGGGTTTGCCAGAAGTCACCAGGATTTAGGAAGATCCCAACATAGAAAACGAGGCACGATTGAACGACATCTGGTGACCTCTGGGATGGAGCAAAAAATAAGCCCTGAGGTCATAAAGGCAAAACAGCAGTCTTCGCTCTCAGAAACACCCCGTCAGCAGACCAACACACAACCCTTGCTCCTGGTAAGCTGACCCCTCCACGTGGTCACCGACCACCCAATCGCATTACCTGTGCATTTCCCATTAAACTCATCCCTCCAGAACTGGTGAAATTCAACGAGGCCCCTCCATCGCTCCTTGTAAGATAACGTCCTGACTAGGGTTTTTCCAACAGTCACGTATCTTTAATCTGCAACTGCACTCATTTCTTTTCTGAAGTGCAAGTTATCACAAAGACCTGACTCAATTAGCTCAGTGTGAATTTTTAATGCAAGTATATCGTACCAGAATCGAGTTATCTTGGCCACCCTCTGTGCAACCCTCATTCGCCCAAGATCGTTATAATTATCCTTGTGTAACATCCGGCATTATCCAATTGCAGACGGTATATCGACTGTGGAAACATCGACTTGTCTTGTGTTTCTTGCAGTGAAAAGGCCACTGCAATAAATTCTTCAGCATCCCTTTCAAGAGGATTAATCACAGACTATTCAAATTTTTAACAATGATAGCATAACTAACTTTGCATGGCAGCCCATGTTGGATCTGCCTATCATTCCCCAGTCTTCTGATTGATGTGTTCAATTGTAAATATATTCCATTTAAAGTAAACCCTAAGTGTTTATTCTAAAGCCCCTTGTTGAAGTACAGCCCTCAGCCTAAATGTTTTTCTATTAAGTTCCCGCCTGATCTAACAATTGCAGTTAGATTTTTTTTCAAGGTGTATTATTAGGTCGCCTCTGTTCAAGAGCTAGACCCCAGATTGGACTCCTGAACAAGAGAATACAGTAAAAGGCCAGGTGAGAATCTAAAATGGTGACTGATGCTTAGATATTATATATATATCCATCATATATGGCATATTGTGAATGATCTGATGAGCTTTATTGGAATTTTATATATACACATAGCTGGATATCCCATTTTCTAAAAGCACTTTAATTGCATATGATTAAATTATGTACATACAAAGAATGTATATATTTGAATAAATACACACACACATGAATTTTACTATATATAATATTTCTTTTTCAATGGGAAACCCTTTCATCCTACCATAGTGTGGTAACTTATATATGGAATTTTACAAAAATATATAGTTAACAACACTTCCTTA
>NC_089796.1:61843862-61861362 GCF_040412425.1 Macrobrachium rosenbergii
ACACCTGAAATACGAGACATTAAAGTAGAAAAGTTTTGTCTAATTACTGGATCGAGCTACAGTTAACAATATCCAGGTAATTACTTGTTGATTAAGCCATTAAGAGGCTCACTGCCTGGAAATGAATTTAAAAATTTATGCTTTTAATTAGTCAGGGGGCTTTCGAAAACAGTAAAATAACACACACACAAAAAACAGATATATAGGAATGATGAAAAATTGGATGTTGTGACATCGCATTTGAAAATGATTAGGGCAATCGGATCTCATTACAGAAGGAAAGGGATCATTATTTACCGCGAAACATGGGGATGGCTTTCCGTGACTGGCTGGGTCTTGGAAGCCTTCACTTGAATGGAAGCCGATTATAAGTTATTTACAGTTTTAATGATAAGCAGTTTTCTTTAAATTGATGTATTGTTTCTGTACATATGCACGCCCAGTAAAATTTCCTTATTTTAGTTGTGAATGTTATTTACGCGAACAACATTGCGACTGACAATGTACTGGAAGGGGATGACAAATTTTTGACATATTTTCGTTTCTGAACCGTGAATAAGCCTGTATCTACAATAACGCTCATAAAGTTTGACTGGCAATATTGATATAAATGTAAATGATGATTATTCTTGCAAAAATATCATACTATTCTAAACAGCTATGACGAAAATAATTAGTTAACATGGCATTAAAATCTGATTAAAAAAGACTGATCCTACATTTGACAAATGGAGCCTAAGGTCTCGATGCGAAACATTAAACAAAAAAACTATCGACATGAGGTCACTCCTCGAAATAAAATACGGAGAAATAAACAGATAAATCTTATGAACAATACTACAAGGAATACAACACCTACACCACTAACGATGCCATCCTCACCATAACCACCAACTACAACAGTTATTGATCATAACACTTCATACTGTTACCAACGTGATGTCTTAACAGACACTCTGTTATCTTGGATGGTGTTCTTGCAATCTCTGAACAACACAGACACAAAGACTTAATACATATATATGTGGACGTGCATGTCAAGTTGAATTCACACGATTTTACCATTTTTTCATCCATAAAAATGATTGTCTTTGTTTCTTTTGCAAGGGGATAAAAATTTCTTTGAAGTAAGTGTCCTCACCGAAGATATAGACTAGATATAGGACACTCCCGAACAATGCATACATACAAACATACATATATAAATATCTATACACACATACATATATATATATTTATATACACATATGTGTGTATGTGCGTGCGCGCGCGCGCACGCGCGCGTGTGTGCTTTAAATAGGCATCAAAGAGAAAATGTTGAAGTTGATGAGGCGAGATGTTTAAACAGTATTTGTAGCGTAAAACTGAAATGGCGAGCAATGTGGAGATATATAAAAGTTCCATAAATGTTAACACAGATGTTAGGATGGATCAGGGTTCTGAGATGGTTCGATCATGAGGAAAGAATTGAGGACGATAGGCTGGCGAAATGAGGGCTTACATATGTGTTAGGAGAAAGGAGAGGAACACCTAAAAACCTCTGGACTGATGGTACCGGAGAGATATTGGAAAGGTTGGGCCTAATGTAATTGAAATGGGAGGTATGCAGGCTATAAGGGAGAGGAGAAGAGTGCAGAGTGCTTACTGGGATTCGACGCGTAGCTGGTGAGCCTTCTTTATTGTTATATGAAATTCATGATGTTGTGGAAGTGTTCTGTCCAAGGGGCATTGATAAGATTCCACAGCATAAGTAAAAATGGAGCAGTGAAATTGCCTTACCTGGTTTGATCACTTGAGCCGAAGACCGCATTGTAAGTGAGTAGTCGCTTGATAATGGCATAAAGGCAAAACAGCTGTTGCGACAAAAATCAATAAATGGAAGAAGGAAGTTTGCGTATTTTTCACCAGAAATTGATGAACAAGAATTAGAAAAAACTCAGACGGTATGAAGATACCTGCCAGAAAACTTATTGATGCCACTAAGGCAACTGCTTTCAATGAATATATATATATATATATATATATATATATATATATATATATGCATATGCAATATAATTTATCTATTGCAAATCAATTTATCTATTGCTATTTTCAGTGAAAGGTTATAAGTACTCGAATGCTTTTCGTTGCCATCTATTGCTTTTAAAAGATTTGAATGCAGGCTGGCATGCGTGCGCATTTAAGAGCATATTTATACCGCATAACGGTAGACCGTAACTCGGCCAAGGTAACTGGTAGCTCATGCTGCAACAAATAGTTACCCAAAATGCACTTCGAACTTTTGGATGAGCGGTGAGAGAAAGAATTAAATGAATGATTGCATCGTTGATATGGACTTTTTAATGGTACTATCACTGGGACCGGCTGATTGTTGGTATCTAGCACAAGGCTACCAGCATCAAGAAATAGGAAAGTTGGGTTAATCCACAAGGAAACAACAGCTCCGCCTCTCACACGAAGAAAGGTTCTACGAAACGAGAAATGTCAGTCAGGGCAGAATTCCAAACAACATCCCCCCCCCCGAAAAAAAAGGGGAAGGAAACTTTCACAGAAAGAGTAATGCAAGGACTGCTGACATACGCAAAATAAATATAAGAAGTGGCGGCTGGGAGGGTGTTACAGGATTCTGGGAAAAGAACTCTTCATCTCAAATAAAAAGCAACTGAAATAATAGAATAATAGCTAGCAGATAAGAGCGAGCAAGGACACTCATAGAGGAGAGGAAGAGGCTCTAGAGAAGAGATAAAGGCAAGGTTAGTGATTGAGCACTCTGCCTCCGATTCAGTTGTGCTGACAATCGGAGACAAAGATAAGAGCACCTTGAATGGAACAGCAATGCTCCAAATGGAGACAGATAAGGCTGCTGTAAAGCCTCAGTAACTGGGCTGAAGAAAGAAAGGGATTTATAAAATCGAAAAACAGTACTCGGTCTTTCAAAATGAGATTTAGCACTTGGACTAAGCAATTTCTCCATGACTAGTTCTAAGTAACCTAAATACAGCATCACAAAATATATGTAAAATAAAAGGAAAAGTAGATGGAATTTTTTTTATAAGAAATGAGGAGGAGGTATAGATACTCTGAATATTCTCTCTCTCTCTCTCTCTCTCTCTCTATACTGTATTCTATATATGTATATATATATATATATATATATATATATATATATATATATATATATATATATATATACACACACACACACACATATATATATATATATATATATATATATATATATATATATAAACAAATGTTTATATTCCATATTATAAACAAATACATGTGATCTTCTTCAAATACAGTGCTTTTTTTATTTACATTTTCCTCGTAAGTCTCTGCCTGAAAGCCTAGTAATCCCTAAAGCAATAATCTAGATGACATAATTTCAAGCGGTAAGGATTAACAGTTAATTGCATAGTCATTGGTAGTCATAACCACTAGTTTTCCAGTACACTCGCCCACACAAACACATTTTATATATATACAAATATACACATACACACACACCCGCACGCACGCACACACACACACACACACATATATATATACAGTATATATATTACTATATAACTATGTAATTGAAATCAACCCATATCCACCATCATTACTAAACACTAAGCCCGTAACACGTGGGTATTTTCATGTATATTAGTTGTGTCACTGTACTGTATAACACAATATTTTTATAATATCAAATATTTAGCTTCAAGAAACCAAATAGAATTATATTTAAATGCGCCTATTATGACTTAGACAGGAAAGTGGCAATTTGCAGCTAAACAGTTAAGAATATATATAAATGTCATGGGTAGAGTTATTGACAAAACTGTTATACATATTTACATCCTCCTGTTACAAACTCATCACTCAACTATCATGATGGAGATAAGATGTAGATTCAAAGCAACGAACCTAAGTTCGACAGAGTGTTTGGTTAACCTTTCATATATCAATCTACATGAAAGTATCTAATAATATGAAAAATTATTTATGTGCCCATGAGGAGTTTTTGCTTTGACTTTGAATGAACTTTTTTATTTTCTTTTTTTTATTTCATTATCACATTCAATAGCAACTCTTCTGGTTTAGGGAGGAAATACATTGTGGTAAGGAAGGATAAATACAAAAAACAGTACAAGGAAAAACAGAATGATTTTTACAACTGTTCAGGAACTGCGCATTTACACTTAAAAAATGGAAATCAATTAGTTTGGACAACTAAAAATTTGCTTGCTAATTACCTTACTTCCCGGCTCTTTATCTTAACAAAACCGTGGAAGTTTTCTGGCTGTTGTACACGAGTCTAGTAAACCATATTTTATCATTATACGAATTCTTATCTAGAAGGCTTTCAAATATTTCATGTCTTTTGGCTAATTAGCAGTTATCTATCAATAGAAAAATCACCTGTAATTCCCTGATGCAAGGACAGCAGGTATAGATTGGCAAGCGGGGTAAAGAAGCCTTGAAAAACAGTGGTTTGATTTTACCACACGACTTAACACGCACTTACACATTTATCTGTGATGGAGGACTTTAATTAGAAGACAATCAAACGCTAAAATCACTGAAATTGTTAACACGTCAAACAGTCTAAGTAAAAGCAGTGGAAGAGGTATAAAAGAATAATAAAAAGATTAACAGCAGTAAAATATAAAGACAGATGAAATTTCTAAAATGTGTGAGCAAACAGATTAAGAAGGAAAATAATTAAAACAGGGAGTGTAAATTGGATTAATAGTGTTGCATCAAGAAAAACCTAAAAATTAGTTATCAAATATCATAAATCACAATACAGTACGAAAATTGCAGACGCAATAAATACACTGAAATTGCAGGATTCCTTACAATCACAATGATAAGAAGTGAAAACCTGAGCGACGAAATCATAAATACATGAATAAACAAATAAATAGACAAATATTTAAAATATATAGTGAATGAGACGAAATGCATTCAAGTAAAATAATCACCAAATTTAAAGCAAAGTAACGATAGCTAAACTGACTTTACCAACTGGGAAGAGAGAAATAATGTAAATAGCAAAATCACCTACAAAATTTTTTGAAAAATATTGCACCGTTAGGAGAGAGAATTAGGAGAGTCAAAATGATAAGCGACACTTTCATAAAAGAGACTATTAACAGAATCATGATAAAAGCCACCTAGCCAAGAAATAAAAGTTTTCAATTTGCAAACTTAACAAGCAATATTCGCTTTAAATAGTGAATCTCTCAATAAATAAATACAACACGAAAAGTAAAACCCACAAACAGATATCTAATCGTACTCTATCCAAAGACCTTCATCAATTTTGCTACCCCGTTTACGAGAGATGCTTTGGTATGCAAAATCAACTGATTTATTCATAAGAAATTCTAAAAGCAAATTTTATAAGGATTTTTCAATTGTGCGTCCCTTTCTTTTCTATATACCGATTAGTCTTATTACAAAAGGCATGCAAAATATCTGAAAACTTTTTCAGATATTTTTCACTGAAATCTTTTGAACATTCGAAGAAGAAATGAAATGAACCGCCTGGAGGACAGGAGAACATTCATTTCCAAAATATATAAAACATCTATGTATAATATATATGTTATATATCATCTGTACCGCTACTGGAACCGGGGAGGGGAGGGGTCCTCTTGTGGCTAAATATGTCAAAGTATAAAGGATATCAAATGTTTTATTGTCTCGAAAAATGCACTTTTTGGAACCGATTTCTCCTCACCTTATGAATATCAAATATCTCATTTTTATTTCAGCTGGAAGGATTGGTCTCACCAAAATGAAATAGAACACCAGCTCTTTTGAAACTTGAAGATTATAACTCGACCTATTTTATCTAGCGAGTTTTTCTTTGGTATTTCTCTCGTGTGATTTATTATTTACATCTTTATTTCTTTTTCCAGTCTGGGCTTCTTCCATTACTGGAATCCCCCGTAGGAGGGGTAGCGCCGTCAGTGTACCTGATGCGGTGCATTGTAGGCATTACTTAAGGTTCTTTGCAGCGTGCCTTCTACCCCTAGTTGCAACCTAGTTCGTTCCTTTTATTGTACCTCCATCCATATTCTCTTTCTTCCATTTTGCTTCTTACCCTCTCCTAACAATTGATTCATATTGCAAATGCGAGGTTTTCCTCCTGTTACACCTTGCAAACCTTTTACTGTCAATTTCCGTTTCAGCACTGAATGACCTCATAGGTCCCAGTGCTTGGCCTTTGGCTTAAATTCTATATTCAGTTCAATTATTGGAATTCTTTCTGTAGCACAGCTTTCCCGACCAGGGCTGCAGTCTGGCTAATAATAATATTATCTCCGTTTAGAAGAAGGATTGTACATTCCTCACTGACAACTAAGCTAATTATTTTCTTTTTCTGATCGTTACTTGAAAAACTGACCTTTTCTGAAAGTCTTCTCTGCAACTGTTTACATACTCAAATATTTGAAAAAATCGCCGAAATGCCGTCCTTGGTGCCTTTGATCTTTTTATTCTCAATAGTTCATAACTTTGATCTACACTGTCTTAGGGCCTACCAAATGCTGTTTCCATGCTTTTATCCTTCAATCAAATATCTCTCAGATGCCTGAAAGTCGAACGACTTATTCCTTTTGTGTCTGTATACCGCTTCCATACACTCCCTAAGTAAGTATACCTTAGTTTAACCAGACCACTGAGGTGATTAACAGCTCTCCTAGGGTTGGCCCGAAGGATTAGACTTATTATACGTGGTTAAGAGCCAACTAGTTACCTAGCAACGGGACCTACAGCTTATTGTGGAATCCGGAACCACATTATACCGAGAAATGAATTTCTATCACCAGAAATAAATTTCTAAATCTTCATTGGCCGACCGAGACTCGAACTGGTCTAGCAGAGTGCTAGCCGAGAACTCCTACCATGCACACAGACATACATACATTGCCATGCATATATATATATATACATACACAATATATATATATGTATGTATATATATACATACATACATATATACTGTATACACACATATATACAGTATATATATATGTATATGATCGTATAAATTACTGTAACATAAACGGAGATAAAGACAATCTTAATGTATACGTTAATATATTACTATATTTGATATCACGTCGTCTCTAACGCTCCATCCTTATCATCAGTGTTTGTCGACGCTATTGCCGCAATTTCCATCTGATAAATCAAGACCTTTAACCGTGACATGATGTGTGGGATTTATATCCTCCCTCTGTCTTCAAGTGTGTGTATGCGTCGAGTGCAAGTGCGCAGGCGCGAATGTTTCTCCATTTCGGATCGCCCTTCCTAGGCTCGGAGACATTTGCATAAAGTTTCCTTCTTGGGAAACATCTATATTCCCCCCCATATGTCTTTCCTTATGATTTCTTTTGAAATAAAACTCCAGGGAACGCTGGTTTTATTCACTCACGACGGCACAAAGGCAAATCGACTCCGCATGGAAGAGGATGTCGAAATTAAACGAACACGAGACGCAAACCGATCAAATCTTGCCTGAAATACATTAACAAGAGATCGCTTGTTAATGGACGCCGATGTCGAAGTAGATGAGCCGTGGCATTCTATTAGCCAAAGAGGATGTGTTCATGCTCCACTGGAAACCGTCCAGTGATATCGGCATGTGGAAGGATATGCCATTCGCTCCCCCCATTTGTCGGTAAGTCATCAGCGTTGCCAGTATGTTAATATCAAATAAAAACACCAGTGATATCTACTACATACCCACAATGCTGATAAATAGTAATTTCCCATATAGTTCCTATTCTCCTAAGCTTCATCCATTTTCACCCTAGCTAATCTAACCTACTTTAAGGCTACCGTTGTTTCAGAATAATCCTGGAGTTTTTATTTTATTCCTGGAGAATCTGTTAATAATCTTCTCTCTTTAACGTTTCTTCTGAACGGTGAATGGCAAAGATGAATTTACATGTATTACTGAGTAATGGAGGGAAATTTAGCGTTACTCCGGTGCAGAGTTCCTGACATCAATAATAATAATAATAATAAATCATTACGTCAACAGTTATAATAACTGTACTTTTTAGTGTTATTTTCATGAGAGAGAGAGAGAGAGAGAGAGAGAGAGAGAGAGAGAGAGAGAGAGAGAGAGAGAGAGTGTCCTTAATCGTGTCTCCTTATTCTGATTCTTAAGTGTGGACTCTTTGTATCAAGTTATTCATTAAATTATGAAAGCTTTAGTCCTGTGTGCAAACAATATTTTTCATAAGGTCCCAATTACTCTTTTAAACAGCCTTGAGACAAAACGCTTTAAATTTATCGGCAAAATTAATGTGGGCTGCTCTAATTTATTACCTTGTTTGCTCTTTTTAAAAGAACTCATTAAGCCTGGTATTAGCCAGATAAATGGGAATTCTAGCTTGGTTTTTCCCCCTTTTTTGTTCTTAGATTTCGTTGGGAGAGTCACTTTCCATACGTGCAACTGCACACACACACACACACACACACACACACACACACACACACACATATATATATATATATATATATATATATATATATATATATCACACATATATATATATATAGCTAAAATGTCACTGATAAAATTACAACAATGGAATGGTTGCAATTTTTTTTTTTGAGTTACAGACCTTTCTGACGCACAAATCCTTACTAGTAGCAGACTGAAGGGAATATAAAAGTAAGTTTACAAGAAAGCTTGTATAACTGACAGATGACATGCAGATGTCCCTGAGGATGGGGACTATAAAGGAACAGATGTACCTGGAATCCAACACAGTTGAATAATTAGTGGACCCACCAAAGCAAAGCTAAATCTATAGAGAGATTTCACAAAAGATTAGGTCTAACTGGCTCAAAAGCAGGAAGGAGTCAATTAAAGGTTATACAGGGGAAGAGACTGACCACCAAAAATGACCTTAGAATGAATAAACTGATTACATATGTATAAAATTACACTTAATATATTCATATATTCTCCTTTTGGTAAACAATAATAATTTTGCAAAATGGACATTTAAAAATGCTATTAAACATATGAATATATAGAAAATATACATAAGGTAACTAATTCCTAATTAAGTCAGTGATTTTATCTTTAAGATCATTCTTGAACATTTTACTAACAGAGGGGTCCAAATGATACATGCCAGGGCTAAGTTTGAAATTACAGCTGGAAGCAAGCTGTATAATTGCTGATTCTAAAAGATTTCAAGCAGAAAAATCTTCTGATCTGGCGATAACTGAACTGCCAGTCCAGTTGATCCCGTGAGAATTTTTACTTAAATGAATGAATATTGCATTGGATGTTTGCCCAGTTCTGATGGAATACTTATGCTGTTTAATTCTCATTTCTAAATCCTTACTAGACTGACCTATATAAAATGAAGAGCAGTCCAAGCATGGAATTTTATATATGTTGTTGCTTTCCCTAGGGCTATTTTTTATTAACATTCCTTTCAGTGGGTTATTACAGGAAAAACCCAGGTTGATGTTAAAAGATCTTAACAATGATTTTATGGTTTCAAAACTACTAAAACAAGGCAGGCTAAGAATGTTCTTAAGGGTTTCTTTCTCCATGTTACTTTCACTATAAAATTTTTTGTGGCCTTTATTTCAGCAAATATCTAGTATGTGTGAAGGGTAACATAAACCTGTCCCCTATTTTTCTTATGTATTCGATTTCTTGATCCAAATACTAGGGACTGACAATACACAATGCTCGTTAAAACATAGAATAAAAAATGGATATTTTGATATTAAATGGACAAACGTTAAGTTGTTGGTTGGATTCCTATAAATACTGAATTTGCATTGAAATGGTTCTCTATGTATTAAAACATCTAAGAAAGGGAGGCAGTTGTCTTTTCCAATTCTAAAGTAAATTTAATGGATGGTACCTGGTTATTCAAATTAGAGAGCATATAATTTACATCAGTACCAGCAGGCAAAACAGCTAAAATATCGTCAACATATCTGTGCCACTTTAAAGGAGTATAAATGATATTAGGTAAATATCGTATTTCAAAGAATTCCAAATACAAGTTTGAGAGGAGTGGGGATAAAGGGTTGCCCATTGCCATACCAGATATTTGTTGGTAGAATTCACCATTGAATATAAACTTACAATCACAAATGCACAACCTACTGAGTGAAATAACATGAATTACAGGCAGAGGTAATTCATGATGGATTAGTTCGTTACTAAGATACTCTAAAATAGAATCTATAGGGACTTTAGTAAAAATAGAACAAACGTCAAAACAAACAATCTATCAGTGGAGCAAAAAGTATTTTGTTTAATTTTTCAACTAAATCTAGTGAACTGTATATGTGAGAATCGGAGACGGTTCCAAGTGATGGGACAAGAGCTTGGTAATATATTTTGAAAGTTTATATGATACTGAGCCAACAGTGCTGATAATACGCAGCATAGGATAATTTTCTTTGTGCGTTTTTACTAATCCGTAAAAGTAAGGTAACGAGGGAAATTTTACTGACAAATGACCTATTAGTTCTTTTTTTCTTTAAGGATTTTTCTCACTGTTCTATTGGAATCTTTCTTATGACTTGATCAAGGGGATTTTTTGTTAGTTTTTATTTTGAGTCGTGCCATCATCCAGTAAGGCTTGCATACGTGATATGTAGTCAGCTTTATCTAAAATTACAATACTATTCGACTTATCAGCGTTTGTGATGTGGATTGTATTGTCTTTTTTAATATCTGTCAAACTTTTCTTATACAGAGCAGGGAAATTACATTCATAACTAACATGGGTAGCTCCATAAACAATACCTTTAGTTATGTCAACATGATTTTGAGGAAGATCACAATATTTTTTGAATTTACACAGGGACGACGCAATCGTTATAGCAGAGGGTCTAATAGGTATAAAGATGGATAAACCGTATCCGAATGCACTCACAACATTTTCACTTATTTGTTTACTTGACAAGTTTACAACACAATCATTACGTGCACTATTAGTCCAGTCACTGCTTTCAATAAGATTTTTTTAAGTTTTCTGTCCGGTTTCCTTGTTAGGGCATCTGTAGTCCTACGAAGTTTTCCGTATATTTCCAGTCGCAGTAAGTCCTTCCAATCAGCCGGAATAGAATGATTGAATGAAATTCTAGCTTTTTCTAATTCGTTAAATTTTTCTTTCTATTCTTGCTTTGCGGCTATGTGGCGTTTTAACATCATGTCACTGAATTCATTGAACGGGTGGTGGTGGTCATATCTTCTTAAACGGCGTGGTAGCAAGGATTTAGGGATTACCTGTTCAGACAGGCACTTCTTCAGGAACTTGAGTTGAATTCTGGTCGAATGGGCAGCCAAAAGAGACTTGGAGAAGGTAATGACTACGCAATTCAAAAGAGGAAACAGGACAGAGAAAGTAAACGTGGCCCTCACTACGTATAACTTAATCACGAAGATATGGAACGTGATGAATGTATAAATAAGGGCAAATGCCACGGAGGAAAATTGAAACAACATTTGCCTTTATCTATACATTCATCACGTTCCATATCTCCATGATTTAGTTATTCATATATATATATATATATATATATATATATAAATAAATATATATATATATATATATAAATAAATGACACACACACATATATATATATATATATATATATATATATATATATATAAACATATACTACCTTAAATACTACAAAAAGGACTATCTATAAAGCATTGCCCAAACGACATAAAGTCTAAACAGGCTTCTAAAAGGCCCAGTGCAGTAGAATCGCTGATCCATCACAAAATATTGTTAGGGAAGAATCATCAACGTGAGTCTTGGTTCCCACGAGATGGTCGATTCTTATCTAGATGGGGGCACATAAACCTTAAATACCACTCCCCTTGGCGATAAGTCTTTCTCAAGGATGACTATGGGATGCTAGACCAATAACCAAGTGTATTTCTGTGATAAATGGGTTTACATCCAGCGGGTATATCGTATGGAAATACGTGCAGTCATATGAAAAAAGGTTCACAATTGATGGCATTGTTCTGATCAGCTGAATTTAATAATTTCAGAATTCTTATAAGAAAAGATGAATAATATGTAATGGGTTTCTTATGAACAATATGCAATGAGACTCACAAATTCAAAGCATTGACCTGAATAATAGTTCGGCTCTAAGATCTAATCCTCAAAATATAGAAAATCATAATAAGAAATTCTAACGTAACTTGTACACACAGAAAATAACACAAACTTCCGTCGCCGCGAAAGTCCTTTGGCTGTGACAGTTAATGGAAGAACTTGTAGACTGATATAGTAATGTATCAGATCTCCCATAGGTAACTAAGCAGCCTCAGCGAGTCGCCTGCATCTTTCTGCTCGTCATTTTCGCATATCGATGGACGGTCATCCTTTCCATAGTTTTCTCTGAACACAACCGTCGTTTCTCCTTCCTCAGCATGCTCTTACTGAACCTCTGTGTCATTCCATCTCCATTTACAGTCTGTTGCTGGACCCCTGTGCCACTTCATTTCCCTCTTCAAGATATTAAAACGTCCTGAGGATGTTTCTGAACCTTCTGTATTACCCCATTTTCTCTTCAAGATATTGCTGAAGCTCTGTGCCACTTCATCTTCCTTATCAGGGTGTGGTTCTACCTCTGTGTCAGTTCTTCAATTTAGGATGTTGTCGAACCTCTGCCCTTCCTGCCTATTCGAGATGTTGCTGAACTTCTGTGTCACTTTCTCTTCCTCATCATGATGTTTTTGAAGCTTTTGCATTACTTCTTTTTCTCTTAAGGATTTTGTTGAACCATCGTGTCAAGTCATCTTTGTTCTGAGGATATTCTTGAACCCTATGCTTCCTTCTTCAGGATTTTCAGACTTCTGTGCCAGTTCACCTCCCTTTTCAGGATGTTGTAACTTCTTTATTACTAACTTCCCTTATGGGAATATTGTAGAACCTTTCTGCCGGTTCATCTCCCTCATAAGGATGTTGTTGAACACCCTGTACTGTCTCATTTCCCACCTGAGGATGATGTTGAACCCATGCTGAGCCTTCTGTACTACCTCACTGTCTTCTTTGGGATGTTATTGAGCCTTCTGTACTACCTCATTGTCTTCTTTGGGATGTTATTGAGCCTTCTGTACTACCTCATTGTCTTCTTTGGGATGTTATTGAGCCTTGTGTACTACCTCATTGTCTTCTTTGGAATGTTACTGAGCCTTCTCTGCTACCTCACTGTCCTCTCCAGGATGTTACTGAATCTCTCTACTACATCATTGTCCTCCCCTAGATGTTATTGAGCCTTCTGTCTTACTTCACTTTCCTTTTCAGGACGTTATTGAACCTTCTGTACTACCTCACTGTCCTCTTCGGGATATTACTGAACCTTCCGGACTACCTCATTTTCCTCTACAGGATGCTGCTGAACCTTTGTGCCCTTTCACTTTCCTCAGCACTTCTCCGGAATGCTGCTAAATCTCACTGACAATCCATTTCCTTCCAGGGATGATGAAACTCCTGTATTATTCCTTCTTCCCCTCCAGGATGTTGCTGAACCCTCCGTGTTTGTCAAACACCTTGTTCGTGATGTTACAAAATCTCTATTTCCATTCATTACCTTCTTCAGGATGTTGCTGAACCTTCTGTGTTACTCTCCTTTCCTCTTCAAGATGCTGAATCCTCTGTGCGACCTAATTTTCGTCCTGAGGACTTCATTACACCTCTGTATTACTTAGTCTTTCATTCCAGGATGACGTTGAACTGTCTGTTACTTCCTTTTTCTCTTCAGGATGTTGCTAATGATCTATAATATTAAGACCTCTGTCTAATGATAGGGGTTTAATTTTTTTATAGAAACATATTCTAGGTAACTGTAATTCTGCTTTTACAAGCGAAATTTTTCTCGCAGATACAAACTTTAGTTATATTTTTAAATGCATTATGTTTGCCTGTGCATGGATGTCATTTTCAAGCACTGCATTCACCAATGCAAATAGCTGGCTCCATGCCAAAACTGAAGGCACCGTTCTTGGCACATGGTCTAACTCCTCCGAAAGTTTTATGCAAATCCGTGCTCACATCTGCATCAGGATCACTACCAAATTATACATGATTTGTCTTTGGACCATATCCAACCTTTCAGCAAAATTCATGAAAATATGGATAGGCCTACGTGATTTAGTGTAATCATGCTACAGAAAAGAGACAGACAAAGTAAGGGCAAGCTACAAAGTGAAGAAAATATTGACCAAAAACAAAACCTAAAATATCTTCGCCATCCCGAGCTAAACGTTTTTGGATTTCTTCTGTATTTATTGAAATATTTTGCGTTTTGCAATTTCCTTGCTTTTATTAACAACTTATTTAACATTTCTACACCTTTGAATTCAAATCTTACTCTTTATTATATTCCTAAAGGTGGAACTTTGATTTAATTTGCATTACTGCACGGTTACACACGTACTAATAATAATATTCATAATAGTAATAATATTAATATTAAAATGTATACATGTGGGGAATGTCCAGCGCTTGCATCGGGGTTAAGCCCCAAGTTTTTCTACTTTCCTTATTTTTTTTTGTCGAGCCTCGCCAATATCAGGGCATTGGCTTCTTGGTCCCACTGACCTCGACATTTTCTCCTGTACATGCAAAAAAAATACCTAGCCTGAATATACGTGGTCAACGAATGAATAATATTCTTAAAGGGAAGTGACGCAATGCAACCGGTCTCAGGTAATCCAAGGACTGGGTAAACTATTTGGTAAAAGCTAATTTTAAAGTTACTTGCAAATTCTTAGCAAATATGAAGTGCATTTGCAAAGTTTAATGAAAAAACATGGATTTTAAAGCTGGTTAATGATCATAACTCTTCTTACGTACTTGAAAATTCCTTTAATACTCGTATGTTACCTTGCTTGACAGCCACATGGCCTTCATTTTAAAATGTTGAATGTGGACAATATTGATGACCAGATCGTGGGATATCAAAAGTGGAATATAAACAAACTTTTTGTTTTTGCCATATTACTAAGAATTATATTATTTATTTACATTTTGAGTTATCCTGTAATTTCTCTACCTCCATATCTCGTCTAGATGGGAAGTTTTGTTCGTAGACGATAGTCGCAAACCGACTGAAAAAACAACTTGCAAAGAAACGTATTTACCAGTTTTATTTCAAAATAAGGAATACGGCGGAAAATCCACTACCATCTTCCTCTGGTGTGTTTATGGTATTTCTTAGCAATGCATCGATAAATTGGTCTTTTCCTAAACAAGAGAAATAGAAATGGTAAATTTTTAGACTAATATTTGTTGTGATCTTCAAAGCACTCTTCGATCTGCCCATGGGCAACTAGGAAGCACTCAGAAAGCATATACCGCCTACCTGCGCTCCCGCCTCTCTCTCTCTCTCACACACACACACACACACACACACTTTCTCTCTCTCTCTCTCTCTCTCTCTCTCACACACACACACACACACACACACTTTCTCTCTCTCTCTCTCTCTCACACACACACACACACACGCATGCGTTAGGATCTATCTTAGACTATCTCGTGGACGGACAGGTAGACAGTCGGACAAACAAACAGACACTGATGAATGCATACCCTGCGTCTAACTCCGTCGGCTTCGGTAAATAACTTAACAACGAACTACAGTACAAGTAATGTGATTGGTATGGAAGGCACTCTTCCCAAACTTCGCGAGATAGACTTCGCTGATAACATTCCTTAAAGAGATTCCCGCAATTTTCTTTCCTTTGAAGCTTTTCGAAATATGTATATGATCATCCCCTCTGATAACTTCCGAAGGTAAGTTTGATCGTAACCTGTATGCAGTCGGAATTTTGATCTAGTGGTTTTATAACCAAGACTTTCATTTTCTCTATGCAACTTTTTTTTTTTTTTATCTCAAAGCTTTGACAGGAAAGGGTCTTCACATTTTTTAGAAATACAGAAGTTAAGCGCTCAATGTTGTTATCAAATTTATTTAACTATTGCTCTGTCGTTCTTTTTTTACATGCACCTTTCTCAAAAGATTGACGGCAGTCTGCTGAAACTCTAGGGTTTTAATAACAGTTGTTTTCTTCATTACCTGAGCAATTTTTCCCATCTTATTTTTTACACACAAACAGTTTCTTAATAATTTTTAATTTTCTATTGGGTTTTCATTGTCATCATCTGTTAACTGCAATTTTCAGCTTGACACAAAAGCTCACTATCTTTTCCTGTATGCTTATGGTTTTAGTTTTCTGTAAAAGAAAACTATTGAGATGGCTTTGTCTGTCCGTCCGTACTTTTTCTGTCCGCCCGCAGATCTAAAAGCTACTGAGGCTAGAGGGCTGCAAATTGGTAAGTTGATCATCCACCCTCCAACCATCAAACATGACAAATTGCAGTCCTCTAGTCTCAGTAGTTTTTTTATTTTATTTAAGGTTAAAGTTAGCCATGATCGTGCGTCTAGCACCGCAACAACACAGGCCACCACGGCCGGCTGAGAGCTTCATACAGTGTTATACGCTGTACAGAAAACTCGAGTGCGCCGAAGAAACTTTAGCGCAAAAGGGTACCGAGGTAAAGAAAAGGAGATAAAGAGTGAGATAGACAAGATAAAAAAGAGCAGAGAAAGTGAAAAAGAAAGAGTGAAAGAAAGTGAAATGGACAGGTAGATAGAAAATGGTAAAGAGAAGAAAAAAGAAAGGTGAAAGACAGTGAGATGGACAAATAGATAAAGAAGGATATAGAGAGGCAAAGAAAGAGACCAGGTTCTTGAAATATGAACTACCTTGTGATGGTTATGTGACCGAGTGCCTGGATAATTGTGCGTCTTCGTATCTAGGAGAGAGAGAGAGAGAGAGAGAGAGAGAGAGAGAGAGAGAGAGAGAGAGAGAGAGACTGTATAGCCAGTCACTCGATACTGTCTCAGTTACGTGTATCCACACAGTCATCCTCTTGACTAGAATAGACTGGCGATTTTCGTTTCATCTACTCGACGGCCGAAATCTTAATAATCACCGGGGCGCATTTTCCCGAGAGGTAACCGAGTTTCGACGTTTCCTGAAAAAGTGGACTCTATATCTTAAAAAACTAACCAGAATTTCTCGAAAATAATCCCATTATGTTTCCCACACCCAAATTACGTTGACCAATTATTTTACTTAACCCAGCCTAACCTAACCAACCTAACCTAACCTAGGTGAATGGCAAGAAAAAAAAAAAAAACCGGGCCTGGTGCAATACTAGCATATATCTCAGGATTTGACACCGGGGCAGCTACACCATGAGTGGCATCGTCGTCTCGATCTTTCCCTTAAAGGAACATATTCTCTGCAGCAAGATTTCGTCGTTAGATAAATACCGCTTTGATGTTAAATCTAACCAGCTCTATCTTGTCGTATATGGTAAACATATGACGGAAGGGAAATAGATCCTGTCAATAGTTCTATGGTAGCGTGTATCCTTAAATACTGATTAATTATATTGTC